>NW_026267220.1:485112-488758 GCF_000697945.3 Frankliniella occidentalis
GAAAATAAAAAAAGGTAATAATATAAAGAAACACGAGAATGTGGAAGCGCGGACTGAGCAGCTTGTCGCGCTCTGGCGCTCATTATGTTCAGCAGATCCCTTCTTGAGGCGGGGAATGAATCATGTTTGATTGTCCTCCCCCCCCCCCCCTCCGTCCGCTTGTCTCTCATCCCTCGTGTCGTGCCGTCCTGACGAGCGCACCACCGCGGGAGGGGAGAGGAGGGGAGTTTTGGAGTTTGGAATATAGAGGGCGGAGCTAGAAAGGGCGGGAGGCGTCTCATTAAGGGGTACAAGGGCGAGCTTCGGAAAACAAAGTCCCTCTCCTCCCTGGCCGAAATGAGAGGAACTCTGACTGCTTCGGCGGCGAAGGGGGGTGGGGGGTGTGTGGGGGGTGGAAGGTTGCCTTTAGGGAGTAGCTGCCTGCCGCCCGCGCCGCCACCGCACCGCACCGCGCCCGGGAGTGTGGTGCAAGAATAGTTGGTGTGTCTGTGATTTCAATAGGAGAGCAGGGAGCAGAGGGTGGAGAGAGCAGCAGGGGGAGTCAGGGATGGAGAGCTGGGTGCTCAAAGCAAGCGCATACGACGGGGAGTACGTGCTGCTGTGTGTGCCTGTGGCGTTGGGTGCTGGTGTGCGTTGCGAAGGGAGTGTGTGTGTGTGTGTGTGTTTGTGTGTGTGAGAGAGAGAGAGAGTGAGATAGAGAGCGAGCGAGCGAGACCTCGTTGGCCTCACGGTGATTAGTCGAACGTCCCCGCTCGCCCGCTCCCCCTGCCGTCGATGTATTGCCAGAGATATCTCAGCGTCGCCCGGGGGGCCCGCGGCGGCCCCACCACCACCGCCGTGCACCCGCGCGCGAGGCCCGCCCGCTGCACCCTTTCCGCTCGCACCCTATTCTTCTTTAACCCCTCCCCCCCCCCCTCCCTCTCCATCTCTATCACCACCGCCCCTCCTGATGGTTCTATTCGAGTCCCGGTTGCACGTTGTCGCTGCTGCTGCTGCTGTTGTTTTGCCTCTCCCGCTTTGCCTCACGCTGAGAGTGACTGCTTGGTTTCCTAGCAAATGTCGGCAAATGTGATAAATTCCAAGCACTTTTTGCTTGATAATTACCACTTTTGCTTGAAAATTACCACTTTTGCTTGAAAATTACCACTTTTCCCTAAAAATTACCACTTTTGCTTGAAAATTACCACTTTTGCCTAAAAATTACAACATTTGCTTGGAAACAGCTTGCCCCGCGCTCCCGACAGTGTAAGCGACCTCTATCTCGGGCGGACAGGGGCCGGGCCGGGACTCGGGTCCGGTGGCGCTACCTGTCGGCCGGACCGGCCGCCGGCTTTGGGCGCTTTAGGTGTCGGGCTTAGGCCTCCACGCCCGGCCACGCCAACGGCCGGCCACGGCCCAGGTTGGTTATCCGAACGTAAACAGGGCTCGAGCTCGGCCATCGTGACGAGGGGGGCTCGGGCCGTATCGGAGCGGTATACACAGCACGCCTGTGTGGCTCGGAATAATTGGCAGTTAGCTTCTCAGAGACACGAAAGGAGTTGGAGCAGTAACAAAACGAAAGAAGAAAAAAAGAGGAAAAGGCGGCGGGAGGAGGGGTAAAAAAAAAGAAAAGAACTTTGGCGCGCGGGATCGGACTTTGGAAAAGTGAAGCGGGCGAGAAGAGGAAGGGGGTGGTGGTGGCGGAGAGGGGCTAGCGAATCAAAGCGATGACGATCATGGTTGCTTTGGAATTTTTTATTTACTTCACCACACAGACAACCTTTTCGCACAGCGTAGGCGGCTTTGTACTTCATCACGCTCGGTACATCAATGTTGCCATTCAATTAGTATCAGCATCAGCTGGAATTAAATCAAGCTGTTTTTCCCGGGCGTTTTATTTTCAGTTTACCTACGGACCACTCAGAATCAGAAAGTATGTCCGTCATTCTATGTTTTGAATTTGAGTTCAG
This sequence comes from Frankliniella occidentalis, assembly GCF_000697945.3. Classification (NCBI taxonomy): domain Eukaryota; kingdom Metazoa; phylum Arthropoda; class Insecta; order Thysanoptera; family Thripidae; genus Frankliniella; species Frankliniella occidentalis. The sequence goes on from NW_026267220.1 coordinate 487,062, forward strand.
AAAGCTCGGCCTATAGCGCCTAATAGGTAGGCAACATTTTGCCTGCTGTGCATGTGTGTGCAGCGGGCTGGCCTACCTTGAGTCTCGCAGGCGCCTAGATCCCGTAATTTGCCGAATGCGTCGGAGGGAAAAAACCTATTTTCTGGATCATCTCTTGCAGAAATATTTGAATAAAAGAGTGTGTACTGTGTCGCCTGCTGTAGGGACATGGATTGATATTACTGCAAATTGTGGCAATCTCGTCGTCCGTCGAGCGGGGTGGGGCAGAGTGGGGTGGTGTGGTGAGGATAGCAGGGTGGCATGGGGCGAGGCGGGGCGACTGTGACGTCCGCCAGCCACCTTATCGTCCCGGTCCAACCAAACCCAAACTGGTGCTGTGCATTGTCTGTCTGCTACTGCGGTTACGGCCGCGCGCGCGGGGTGGAGCGGGGTGGGGGGGCTACAAGGAGAAGCCGCCCCGCCCCGCCCCCAGCTGCCACCGGCGTGACAGCCCGCGGGGGGCGCTGCGCGCACACACACTGATAAGCTGGTCGAACATCAATTGCCCCCCACGGGGCCACGCTCGCTGGGGCGGGGCGCCTCTCTCGCGGTGCAGCCCCCCCCCCTTCCAGCATGATTGAGCGGGGCGGCCGATAACAGACGGTCACGTGACGGAATCGGGACGAAAGGAGAGAGGAAAGGGGGGGGGGCGGAGGAAAGTAGGCGGCAAAGGGGTTGATGTAATTTATGGGGGTCATATCTGTGTTGTCGGGGGGTGTGACGGTACTGTCACACGCGGTTGCGGGAGTGGTGGTGTGGTTGGGGGTCCCCGCTCAAAGACACGAGTAAAGAGGAAGTACGGCAGAGAGAAGCGAGCACTGTCGACTGTCGACCGTCATCCTTTTCCCGGGACTCCCTGACAAGTTTCTCGTGCTCACATGCTCTGATTAAAATCCGGCAGTGTGAATTCGCACGAACCGTGGGCGACATTTCTGCCGGGACTGTGGGGAGTTTTGTCTCGATGTTGCAAACGACAGTGGTACACTGCTGTCCTTGTCCTGCTGTTGATTTTCAAAAGTGGCACAGCCTAAACAGAAATATTTTATCATTTTACCCCGCTGTTTAGCTCGTGTGGGTGGCACCGCAAGGACAACTTGTACATTTCACCCCTGTTTTGTTCCGCGCTCATGCCAAAATATCATTAATTAGCTGTCTCTTTGCCCTCTTCTTCTCTCCCCTCCTCGTCCCCTTCACCGCAGCATGCGCGCCGCACGTGGTGGGTAGGGTAGGACCCGCGGTCCAAATGATAGCAGCAGGAACATAATCCCCCCCAATCCCCTCCCTCCCCCACCCTGTGTGTGTGAGAGAGAGAGAGAGAGTGAGATAGAGAGCGAGCGAGCGAGACCTCGTTGGCCTCACGGTGATTAGTCGAACGTCCCCGCTCGCCCGCTCCCCCTGCCGTCGATGTATTGCCAGAGATATCTCAGCGTCGCCCGGGGGGCCCGCGCGGCCCCACCACCACCGCCGTGCACCCGCGCGCGAGGCCCGCCCGCTGCACCCTTTCCGCTCGCACCCTATTCTTCTTTAACCCCTCTCCCCCCCCCCCCCCCCCTCTCCATCTCTTATCACCACCGCCCCTCCTGATGGTTCTATTCGAGTCCCGGTTGCACGTTGTCGCTGCTGCTGCTGCTGTTGTTTTGCCTCTCCAGCTTTGCCTC
>NW_026267220.1:493903-497782 GCF_000697945.3 Frankliniella occidentalis
TCTCTCTCTCTCTCTCTCTCTCTCTCTCTCTCTCTCTCTCTGTTCTCTTCCTGGCGCGAGCGCGCGTCAATTTTGAAAGCGCCCTATACGTGTTTGTGCAGCGCTGCCGCCGCAATGAGCGGAAGCAATTTGCATACTGAGTGGGTCGCTGCAACGGCCGCGTCGGGCCGCTCGGGGCCGCGCCCCGTGACGAGGAGCGGAGCGCGCGCGCCGTCACACTCACGCACACCGTCACAGTCGCACACACGTACACCGTCGCACACACACACACACACACACACACACACATACATTTGAAAAGTAGCGCAGAAGGACAGCCGCCAATTGCGATGCATCATCATTGATGTGCGTCCGTATGCGTTTTGTTTGTTCTTTTCCCTTGCGGGGGAAAAAACGTTTAACAAGCATACAGGAGTATATGTGCATGACAGTGTCTTGATGGTTTCAGCATTAGGGAAACACAGCTGTAAAAGAAAACGTTTTAGGCATGCCTAATCGAATGGGAAATGCAATTCTACCTAACCGTTTGAAAGGATGCGCACTTTCGTGCTGTTCTTTGCTGTAAAGAAATGGCTAAATTTAATACAGTCTATAATCAAAGCTGAGTGTTTAACTTTCTTGTTGCGTTTACAGCAGTCTACTTGTTATACTTTTTGTAGCGTAGTATTGAGTTGAAATTGCATGTGGGGACGGGTGAAAGAGAGAGTGAGAGGGGAAGAGGAAAAGAGGCTGTGTGTGGTTGAGTGCACCTGTGTGTGTGTGTGCGTGTGTGTGCCCTGCTTTCGTTTGCTCTGGGTGAGCAGAGCACTACACTGCTACCGCGAGGAGTCGTAAGAGAAGTGCGGTCGGATTTAAGAAGCATCCTGTTGGCGCCCCGGCCCCTCGGCCCGGCCCGGCCCCCGGCCGACCTCCCAGCGGGCCGAACAAAACGTTGATTGCGCTCCTCTCGTCTCCTAATTGGATCCACCTCCACCTGGTCGGGGGACCGGCAAGCAGTTCCAAAAGAACCATTCACCTTAATCGGGAGTGTGTTGCGCTGCGCCGCTGGGGCCTCGTCTGGTGGGGCGCTGCTGCTGGGGCGGGGTGTGGTGTGTGTGGACGGGCGGGGCGGGGTGAGGTGGGGCGGGGTGAGGCGTGGCGTGGCGAGGAGGCCGTTTACTCCCCGGGGGGTCCTGCGGCGCGGCCCGGGCCGGCACGCTGACGGCGCCGAGCTGTACTTGGTATGGCGGGGGGCCGGGCCCATAGGGCCGAGGCCGAGGGGGGCGACTGTTGTGCGTGTCGGCGTTTGTAAAAACAAGCGGGAAAGAGGCTGGGGCGACGTCGGCTGTGGGGCAGTTATCTGTCCTCCGGGCCGAGGGTGATGGGTGGCCCAGCTGGGGGCCGGCGCGCCAGGGGGTGGAGGGGCTGCTCCTGCCCGGCCCCACACAACAGCAAGCGCGAGGCCGGCCGCCATAGCACTCGCCGCGCGGCGCTGCGCGCTGTCGTCAGCGATTCCGTCAGTAGCCGCTAATGATCGGTGCGGTAGAGGATTCGGTCGGAATCGGCGAAAATGGGCGGAGGCGGCGGGGTGCTGCTCTGGGCTCGGCAGCAGGGTGCCGCCCCGTGCCGCCCCGCGGCCCACAACGGCGCCCCCGCGCGGAAATTGCGAAATCGGGCGCACTCGGCGCTGACGCCGCGAGAAGAGCCGCGCCCCGCCGCGCCCCGCCGCGCCCCGCCACGCCACCGGCACCCAGATGGGGCCACCAGCGCTACAACAGGCAGAGCCCTTTGCCAAACAAAGCTGCCGGTGCTCTGTCCAATCAGCGCTTCGGACGGGACGCGGGCAGCTGTGTGGCGCTGTGTGTCAAGCTGTGTGGCTAGGCGTCCCTTCGCGACAAAACGCTGATTTCTGTCTGTTCGTGATTTTTTTATTTATATTTTTTTTTTTGCTTTTATCCCCCACTTTTAAGGACATGAGATATTTTATACTCTGATAAACTAAGTTTGCAACTGCTTCGCACTTGTAAGGGTGCAACTCCTCAGTTGATTCCTTCAGTAGATTGGACGCAAACTGCGTAGGAAGTGCTCAACTGAGGAGTTGCACATTTACAAATATATTCAACTTGCAAATTCACATTTACTGTATCAGTATATTTTCGATTTACAAAATATGCTGTGAAGTTACGATAGCCAGTTGTTGCTAGCCAAAGAATTTCAATCAGTACAGAGTGCTTGTAATTTTAAAATTTATTCAAGTTGGAATTTTACAACACATCATGAAACATTCTTCCCACCTCTGTAAGGTCTTCTCACAGTGTTTGAGCCGAAAACTTTCTTCTTCTTTTACCCTCTCTTTGCCCTTCGCGCTCACAAGGCTCGCTCACATTATCGCGTTTGTAGCACCGTCTCTATATTTCTGCTGGCTTCTTGCGGATTCGTGTTTCGCATGGCGCTCTTGACGATCAGGAAATTGTCATAAGTATTTGGCAGCAGGGTGCTGGTTCCGCTTCCGCATCCGTTGGCAGGGGGTGGTGGGGATTGTTGACGGGACTTTGGTGATAGTGAAGGGCAAGATGGAGGAGAGGTGGGGTGCGGATTCCGACCGAAACAACGTCATGCCCTCGGGGGCCTGGGGGGCGGAGAGTGAGAGAGAGAGGGGGGGGGGAGTCACGGGAGGGGTTGATACATTGAGGGAACCGCGTCAAGCGGCAGCAAGAGATGTGTATCTGGATGTGTTTACTGCGTGCCGCCCTGAGACTCGCGACCCTCGCCCCGCCGCCAGCCCGCCCGCACCGGCTCCGCCCCGCCACGCCACGGCCGACATGCCTTATCACCCCGACGTGTTTTCACTTCTTGGGAACAACTCTGTGTGTAAGTGAGCTCAGTGGCGTAGCAGCGAGAAAAGTGTGGCAGAGAGAGAGAGAAAGAGGGGCATGCGTGTGGCTCTGACTGCGGCGGTACAGTCATTTTCATCCTGATTGACGCACGCGTTGATCGTGTAATATGCTTATGATGATATGGTGATCATGCTGATAATATGGTGTTGATCGTCTGGCTATGTTGTTAAAAATGAAAAAAAAATCAGTGAGGGGAAAATGCGAAAGAACTCTTGTAAATTGTTTCCGTTGCGCGCCTGCTGTGCCATATTTCCCGTTATTCGCAATATTCGGCATGCATTTAATTGGTAACGCTCGCCTCCTATCACTCTCTCTCTCTCTCTGTCTCTGCCCCCTTCGCTCTCTTTTCCCGCCCATTCCCTCTCCCTCCGCCCCTCCCCTGCCGTTTATTTGCGGCGGCGGGGGTGGCAGGGGAGGGGAGAGGGAGGGGAGGGTGCGGAGCTTTCGCAAATATAAATATTGTTTCATCATTTCGGATGTTATTTTGCCGGGTGACGTATGCGATATCCACCCCCACCCCCCTCTCGACAGCGTTTTGGTCCTGCTCGTCACGCCGCGCTATGCGCCGCCACGATGAGTTGAGCCGCCCCCCCTTTCTCTCTCTCTCCCTCTCGCTCTCTCTCTCGCTCGCTCTCTCGCTCGCTCCTCGGGTCCCCCGCCCCGCCATGTTTCATGACCCCTTTCGTACCGGCACAAGTGGGTGGGGACGAGAGGACCTACCCCTGTGTGAGGTGGAGGTGGGGGTGGGAGGAGCGGGGAGGAGAGGGCTGTTTGGTCATCCCGCACGGGGCTAACTCAATTTATCTTGCAGAGGAGACCTCCTGTCTGTCTGTGCTGCTCGCCAGGGTTCCGCCCCGCACTCCAGCTCTCTCTCTCTCTCTCGCTCGCTCGCTCGCTCGTTCTCTAACCGTCTCTCTCTCTCCTCATCCCTCTGCGTGTCCTTTCCCTATCTCACCGTCCTCAGCACCAACAACTGTCCCCAGTTTCGGTCCATATCCGCCCG
>NW_026267220.1:499587-502445 GCF_000697945.3 Frankliniella occidentalis
CTCTCTCTCCCTCCTCTCCCCGACGTCCTGATTCAGGGCGTGCCCGTCCTCCTCGAGGGAGCCGTGTTTGCAGCCGTTTTACGCGGTTAAAGGAGACCGGAGAGCGAAAAGATAACAAAATTTATCGGGGACCGTCTTTTTTTGTTCAGCCGTGTCGAAGCGGTCCCACCTCGACCCGTTCCCTCTGCTGTGACCCCCTCTCCTTCCTTCCCCCTCACTTCCCTTCCCCCACACCGTAAAGTCGCCCTCTTTAGCGCTGTGCGGCCCTCACGCCCGCACAGCGGCCGCCCACGCAGCGCTGTGGCAGGCCCGCCGGCCGGGTGTCTTGCGGGGGGTCCCCGTACCCTGAGGTCTACAGGCGCCAGCGGCAGGCTCGCCGGGCGCAGGTGTCCTGCGGGCTTGCCTACCCTGAGGTCTACAGGCGCTAGCGGCAGGCCCGCCGGGCGAGTGTCTTGCAGGGGTCATCGTACCCTGAGGTCTACAGGCGCCGGCCGCAGTCCCGCCGGACGCCGGTGTCTTGCGGGCTTGCCTACCCCGAGGTTCGCAGGCGCTCGACCGAGTGCTGCGCGCACTCTGATTTTCACGGCATGATGGACTGGGGGTAGTTTCCGCCGTGCTGTATACCTAGCTTTCGAGACTGTAAACTTATTAGCGGGGGCTTCCAAACATAAGCTCACTTGAATAAACTAATTACTCTCCAGGCCAATGCCCGCGAGAAGGCGGCAGGTTGGCCGCCCATCCACTCGTGGTTCTCTGTGACTCTTGTGATTCCTTTGATCTAATATTGCCATGGCGTTAAACTCGAAAGCGCAAGGTGTTTAATTAAAGAAAAGGCAGGTGAATGTGAGTCGCACTAATGCCACTTTTTGTCTCTTCTGTGATGCGCGAGCAGCATACCTCCCTCTTTCCCATTTCTGTCTCTCCCTACTCATCTCCCATTTCCTATCCTTTTGAAATTTTCCCTCTCTCTTTCTGTCTTTCCCGGCATAGCGCGCGCGCCCCATTAATAAAGTCGCCTGGGCAATTTTGAAAGGTTTTCCGCCTTTTCCTTTTGATCTGCTTCATTGCGAAGTAGCTTACGAAATGATGGTGGATGCTCAAAGCTTCCCCCTTCCCTCCCTCCCTCTCTCCTCACCCCCTCGCGGCCCTCCTCCAACGCAGCAATTGCCTCAGACGCTGCCCCCTCCTCTACCTCCCCCATTCCCACTACCCCACCCCCTTCCCTTCTCTCTCCCTCGCTCGCTCAGGACAGCCACACACAGCCGCCCCATGGCCCTCTGTCGAGCCGTGCGAAAGCTTAATCGGAACGGACTGTCGAGAAAATAATGAAACCCCCTGCCCCTGCGGTGCCCCCACCGCACCCCGCCACGCCCCGCCACGCCCCGCCACGCCCCGCCACGCCCCGTTGAGCCGGAACCTACCACCCAGAGGCATGACCTGCATGTAACGCTGCTGACCCACTCCACCCCTTTCCCGCCTCCCCCTGCTTGGCCTCCCGATGCTAATGGCAATGCAGATTGACCAATCAGTGATGCCCATTTCACGGCCTGTCCACACATTCAATGAACAAGTGAAGTAAACCCGAGAGCGTGGGGTCGGGGGTTGGCGGGGCAAATCCACGCTGTGGTCACTATGGTCCTGCTTCTGCTGCCGCTTGCGAAGTTCGTTGTTTTTATCCGAAACCGCGGGATCTCTCTTGCGAATATAACGCGGCGCCAAGCTGTTTTCCGCGAACACTGCCGCGCGGCGCGGAGAGAAATGGTGGCCATTCTTCGTCGCCGTCCTGGCCCTGCCCCGGCCCCCGCCCCTAGCAGCTCCCGCGCCTCGAGGCGGTGCATGCGTTGGCCTCGACCCACACACATCCACGGCCTAACCCTCTCTTCCCACCACTTTTATTTTATTTTTGTTACTCCGTCTTTCGCTGTGCGGTCGGTCGACTCTTTGAAGTGCTTGAAGTATCCGCGAGCCAGTTCAAACCACCGTCTTGCACGCTTAGCATCATTGGACTTGTCACACATTACATTGCAAAAAAAAGGGGGGGAGCAACATGGCAAAGTTTTTTACTTTCACTTTCTACACTTTGAAAAACGCATTTGCAAAATTGGTTCTAAGTTTGAGCTGACAGCGACACGATATTTATTTACAACTTTCTCTGTGGGTCTAGTTGTTTATGTGCGACGCTATGGTTGTCTCGCCATTCGCCCGGTCACATGTATGCAAGTGGAAAATCAGGGACAGAGAGAGGGAGAAGAAGGAGGGGGAGGAGGGAGTTCTTGGAAGTTTGCTGGAGGAAGCATTCCGCCCTCCTGGCCAGATACGGTTGGCTGACAGAGCAGACAAAGATGGAGGGTGAGAGGACGGCGTGGCGAGAAGAGAGAGACAGAGAGAGGGGGGGAGGGGGGGCAGCCGACAGAGACGGGGCATCCCATCTGTCACAAGGCGAGTTTCCGCTGGGTTTGGCGTACACGTACTGGCCCAGCCAGGGGCCCGCCATGTAAATGTAGCGTGCCAACAGCCGAGCGTTAGCTTGGCTTCGCAACTTTTCGAGAGCTCCCGCTCCGCGGCGGCTCCCGCTCGGAGATCACGGCTTATGATATACGTCCGGGAGTGATGCGCCGCCGTCCGGGCGGAGAGCACAGCCGAGCGGGCGGCTTCAAAGGGGGGGAGGGGAGGCAGTCGTCGTAAAGGGCATGCCGCCCCCCTGTAGGCCAGGTGTGGTGATCTCTAAGAGTCGTGGAGAGTGCATTGCGTTTCTTTATGCCTCTGCCCCAACAGGAAATTTACTATTCTGTATTTTCTTTTTAATTTTGGGCAAATAATTTTTTGACGCTACTTTGGTGGAATACCCCACTTGTTAG
>NW_026267220.1:502921-503494 GCF_000697945.3 Frankliniella occidentalis
GTCCTAATTCTTTGCGCTTACCGCTCTCTTACAAAGAAGGGGACCGTCCTTCATTTTCTCTTCGCTTCCCTTGTCCCTTTTGGCTCACTTAAAAGACGCTTCATTATTTAGTTAGTCGATTGCATAATTTTGGCTTCCAGCGGTGTTGGCCGCCACAAATCGGCGCGACCCCCCTGCTGGGATGAATTTAGTTTTCGGCTCAACTTTCAATAAGTTCTGTGCCGCGAGCCACCCCACGCCAGCAGTGCGGCTCACTAGCAAGTCAGCCGGAATGGGGAGATCCACTTGGAGTTGGAAGATGCTGCTTACGGGCTGGGTCCGCTCGCTAGGTCCGGACAAACGGGGTGGCGTGACATTGCTCCTCCTCCCGGTGGTGTATTGTGATTTTCTGTGTCACCTAGTTTTTCACCTATGAACTGGAAAACCCAGCGCTACCCAGTTCAAGTTCACAATGTTTAAGTACTTTCGACAGTGTGCGATATGTATCGACCATCATTTATTCTTTGCCCCTTGCTCAATGCTCACCGTGATGCGATTGCTTTTATTTGATTTTTGTCAGCAGAGATGGACGTG
>NW_026267220.1:505089-506663 GCF_000697945.3 Frankliniella occidentalis
CCTCTCTCTCTCGTTCGCCGCTCGCCTCGGCGCACTTCATCGCAATTTTATTACAAGGCAACGCCTTATCTGTGCACAGTTCGCTACGACTGGCGTCGTATTTAGCGGTCCCCTCGCTTTCCGCTCTTTTTCTACACCCGCTTTCTCCTATTCCTTCCCCCTTCCCCTCTTTTCCCTTTCTCTCGTCTTGGCTCTGACCCATATATTTCAGTTGGCGCCCAACGAGTGTGTGACGAGGTCGGAGAGATGGGACACTCGGCACTGGTCCCACAGACATAGACACACCAAGCAAATGATTGTGTGTGTGCGTGTGGAGAGAGAGAGAGAGAGAGAGAGAGAGAGATTCACTTTCGGCTATTTTTAAAAAAAAAAGTCCTAATTCTTTGCGCTTACCGCTCTCTTACAAAGAAGGGGACCGGGGTGTCTTGCAGGGGTCATCGTACCCTGAGGTCTACAGGCGCCGGCCGCAGTCCCGCCGGACGCCGGTGTCTTGCGGGCTTGCCTACCCCGAGGTTCCGCCACAAATCGGCGCGACCCCCCTGCTGGGATGAATTTAGTTTTCGGCTCAACTTTCAATAAGTTCTGTGCCGCGAGCCACCCCACGCCAGCAGTGCGGCTCACTAGCAAGTCAGCCGGAATGGGGAGATCCACTTGGAGTTGGAAGATGCTGCTTACGGGCCGGGTCCGCTCGCTAGGTCCGGACAAACGGGGTGGCGTGACATTGCTCCTCCTCCCGGTGGTGTATTGTGATTTTCTGTGTCACCTAGTTTTTCACCTATGAACTGGAAAACCCAGCGCTACCCAGTTCAAGTTCACAATGTTTAAGTACTTTCGACAGTGTGCGATATGTATCGACCATCATTTATTCTTTGCCCCTTGCTCAATGCTCACCGTGATGCGATTGCTTTTATTTGATTTTTGTCAGCAGAGATGGACGTGCTCTCTCTCTCTCTCTCTCTCTCCACCCCCGTTCGGCCATCGATCCCCGACCTATGAGAAGTACGCTGGGTGCTTCACTAAAACTTTCGAGGGGCGGCGGCTGTGATATATCCCCTCCCTCTACTTCCTTTAGGAAGGCTTATTTCCGCTTATTTCTTATTTTTGTGGCGCTGATTGCAAAGGTTACTCATTCTGGAAATGACGACCTTCCGTGAATAAGTTTGTATTCTCACCGCAACATTACGACGCCTCGGTTAGGCGACGCGAATAATGCGATTGTCTTAAAGTGAGAAGGGAAATGGAATCACGATGGATCATCCGTCATTACCTGATCGCTGGACGGATTAGTAGGGGCACAGGAACGAGGAGAACAGAAGGGGGGGTGGGGGGATGCGGTTGAAGGCGACCTGAATCCTCGCCAGTAAGATCATAGTAAGGAATATGTATTAGAAGTTTTATTACTACAAGTTTTAAGAGCTAATTTAGTCTAGTCAAACCTATATATTTGAATATAGCGTGAAAAAACATATTAACGATATTTTTTTTTTAATCTCGACCTATACTTAAAGTTAATGCTCTATAATTTTTTGCCCAGCTGTGATTAGAACCGTAAAAACGGTATTTGCTGTCTCTGC
>NW_026267220.1:507486-509974 GCF_000697945.3 Frankliniella occidentalis
CAACCCTTCCTCGCTGCCCCTCGACTCCCCCTCCCCCCTCGCACGCGTGCTGGAGTTACGCGAGGAAGGGGTGGAGGTCACCAACTGCGGAATGAGATGACTTGTTGCCAAGTTTCCCACTCAATTATCACTTTACTCGGTATATTTCGAAACATCTGCGAGCTATGAGGCTGGCGACACGCCCCGCACTATCCGGCCCCTCCGACACCGGCTGCTGGCCCGGTCACACCCCCCGCCCTTCTCCTCCTCGACTCGGCACGACCCGCTTCTTGAGCCATCACTAAGAATTCACTGAAAATGTTGCTCAGCCACTTTAGACTGGGAAACTAATGAGAGGGAGATGCTGATCACTGGAGCAAAAGTAATTGCTCGAGAGTGAAAATGGTCTTTATAGCCTGGCGGTGGAGGGCTGACCTGGCTGCTGCGAAGTGCTGTTGTGCTCAACTTGGCAACCGACACCTGGCTCCTCCCCCCTTACCCCTGCTCACCCCGCTCCCGGACTCGTAGCGGTGCCAGGTTCCGCTGTAACGAGGCTCCCGCTCGTTGGAAATAACAAACGAATATACTCAATAAGTCGCGCTGCTACTCCTCTCTCTTGCCCCTACCTCATCCACCTTCTCTCTCTCTCTTTCTCTCTCTTTGTATCTCCACTCTAAATGTCAAGGACAATTTTTGTAACTAGCACCGGACTTCTGCGTGCATAACTGAATTCCGATACAATATTGTCATTTGCTAGTCACTAAATGTGTGTTGGTAGTTACAATATTGTATCTGAGCTAGTTATGCGCACAGAAGTCCGGTGCTAGTTACAAAAATTGTCCTTAGACATTTAGAGTGTCCCTCCTACGCTGTCTACCCGCCTAAAACGGGCATTCAAACAGTCCGGCCGTGTTTGTGCGGTGCACTTCTGACAATCAATGGCGTCCGGCTTAAAGACTTTTGAAATTTTAACAGCGCTTCCGCGGGGTGGGCGTGCCCTTGCCAGCAGCAGCAGCCAGCCCCGACCGGAAACGTATATATCGGCAATTGGCAGGCTGCCCTATCACTTCGCGACCGGGAACTCTTCTAACTGGCCCTATTTTCTCGCTTTTGCTTCCCCCTACTCTATCTCTCTCTCGCTCCCTCTTTTTCTTTCCATCTCTCGCGCTTCCATCCTCTTAGCGCCGTTTGCCTTCCTCGACTTTATTGTTCTGCGCGGGGAGAATTTTAGCTGCCGCTCTCCATCACACACTGCCCATACATTTCCGGCCCGGGGCTCGCCACGTCGTCACTTTAAGCCGGCTGCCAACTTTCAGATTTTTTTCAAAGTCAATTAAGCCCGGATTGAGACCGACTATGGGGTCCGATATTTCGAACTGCTAAACCTATCAGAGCAGAACCAGCAGCCCCCTCGGTCATAATCGATATGTCTTCTTAGAATAGAGCAAACTTTTCCTCCTTTACAAAAAAAATCTCTTATAAAGTTAGCTGACGTTGATTCGACGCGATACTTTGTGCGACCATTAATTCCCCCCCTCGACTACTTCCCGGTGCACGAGGCTGTGCGTCGCGCTCGCGGCTCCACAACATGCATCACCGGGGCGTGAAGCGTGATGAGGTTTGCTGACCCGTATGCCTCGTGCCTGCCGCCGCCGACCTGCACGTGCCGTTCCAGAATATTTAATGAGGGTTGATTACGAAAATGTAACACAACACAAAATAATGTTGTGTTAAACATGCCATGTATAGGCAAGATGAAATAAGTGTTGTTGTTTTTCTTGTTGGTAAAAAATAAGTGCATAGCCTAAAATAATAAATTAAAAACTTTTTCCGCGTTTTTTGTGCTTAATCAAATATGACTTGTGTATGTTGCAGGTGCTGGGAGCGGCTGGGCCTGCTGACGGCCTGAACGCCCGGCGAAGATGGGCCTGAGTGTGCATTGCATCATACTGATCATATCCATCACGTCGTACATCGCAGGTGAGTCCTCGTTATTTGCATCGGTATATCTTCTTCTATAAATCATTTCCGATCCTGCTTCCTTTCGTTCGGACCGTCTCCCCCAAATTTTATGTCGGTAAACCAGCTATAATGGCCTCTGTCAATCCCACAACGTGGACCTGAGACCTGAGAGAGGAAACCTCGGGGAATCCTTCCCTCCCTCCTGTGCGCTGGACCCGATAAGTATAAACTTCCCAACGACGGCCGCGGTGCGCCCTCGCCCGTTCAATCTACCCGCCCATTACTCTTGCTCTCATCTGCAATTTATGCGGATCTTAACAGCTGGCTCGGCCGGGGGCCTAGCTAGCTTGTGGTGCCGGAGCCCGGCAGGCCCGCCCGCTCAGACCTCCAATAACCGCCTGGGCCGTGCGGGGGCCGTGCAGGGCGGGGCGGCAGTGCCGAACCATCGTAACCGGTCCAAACGCCTCATAAAATGCCGTATCAATCTCTTCACGGTACATGGCGTTTATAGAATGCCCCCCGTCCCACCTTGCCCCCCTCCGCCTCC
>NW_026267220.1:513909-514421 GCF_000697945.3 Frankliniella occidentalis
TCTCTCTCTTCTCTCTCTCTCTCGCTCTCTCGCTCTCTCTTTCACTCTCCGTCCCTCTCATCTCTCTCTTTCGCTCTCTCTTTCACTCTCCGTCCCTCTCTTTCCCTCCCTATCTTCTCCGTCTCCCCTTTTCCCTTCCTCCCCCCTCTCTCCCCTCTCTCCTACGCACACCAAATGCACTACGGCACGTCGGCGTACCGAGTCGATTATTTTGGCCGTTCTTTTGCGTCAGTTTTTGTTTTTTTGCTCGTAGCCACTTATTTATATTTCAAGACGATGATGGGATCTTTTCATTTTGCTTGCAGCACACCAGCTCGTTGGTTTTATTGTCGTTTCATTTGACTTGTTGGAAAGAGAGAACACAAAAAAAAATGTTGTTGTTTGTTTCTTCCGGAATAATTAATCCTGCTGCTGCTGCTGCGGGGGGAAGTTCGGTCGCACGCTTCTGTTGATTGCACCGCACACACGGAAACAATAATACCAATCTGGCCACCGGCGACGCAGCGAGTGTG
>NW_026267220.1:515566-517516 GCF_000697945.3 Frankliniella occidentalis
GGGTGCAAGTCCAAAAGGCATATTATTGCTGCCGGGACGCGTCGGAATGATGGTTTTGGTTGGCGAAATGACGAGTCGGTCGTCTAGCTGCACAAAGTGGTTGTGTGTAGAGGGTTGAGAATGGTCACGACAGTAGGAAGGACCAACCGAGAGAGAGAGAGAGAGAGAGAGAGAGAGAGAGAGAGAGAGGCAGGTACACACACCGAGTCACCGAGTGCCGTTGTTGCAGCAATGCTCTGTGGATCCTGCCCGCTCCTTCTGTTGGCGAGTACAATAAACGCGTCTTAGAGCGAGAGAGACACACACAGTGAGAGAGAGAGCGAGAGGGATAGAAGAGGGTGGGGGCAAGGGGGTAATGGTTGTGAGAATTTTCACGCAATCCGTGCTCTGCGCACCGGCACTAGGTGCGCACGTTGGCGTTGCTGCTGTAAACTCTAAGCGAAGACGCCGTATACCGCCCTTGTGCCAGCAAGCACGCGCTGCACTGTCGCGGGTAGCGCTCGGAAACGATCTGTCCTTTGTATAGCATCGCTTCAGCACAACATCTGAGTGTGCTCGATATGAATCAATCGTTAGGGGAACAACAACGCAACACAAAGTTGTTGAGCCACTACTGTTTGCATTAGAAGAGGTATGGATCATATTTGCTTCAAGGTGCCGGCTTGGACTTTATATGAAATTAAGGGTTGTTTTTTGGGTATAGTTGACGTTTGAGGGTACCTTTTCCTTTACCGCGCTGCCGCGCGATGTGCTGCACTGCGGGTCGAGACGCCGCCTTCTCTTTGCCTCGCTTCCTCTCTCAGCTCGGTCTGCTGACCTCACCCTCTCCTGCTTAACCTTTTTTTCTCCCCTCTCACTTCCTTTCTCTCTCCCTTTTTTGCTTCTACCCGCTTATCCCCTCCTTTTTTCCCCTTTATTGTTGCTCGTTACGACCATCTATCTCGTTTTTAGGCCGCCACTGAAAATGATGCAGCGGCTCCAGCCGGCCTCCGCGCCTTCCTGCGATCAGAGACCTGTAATTTGCAAAATAAGTATTATTATTATGATGATTTTGCCACAATCCCTCCCCCGAGCCCGACTTTGCCTCCGAATTACTCTCTGGTCCTGCCCCTGAGTTGCTGCTGGTCCCGGCGCCATCGCTGGGAGCGACTTTGCCATTCATCGCGCGGGAATTTCAAACTCTGGCGCAAAGTGCGCCCGGTAATAATATTTATGAATTCCGCCCCGCTTTAGTATTGTCATTTGCTCTCTCACCTACACTCATTCAAAGTTTGCCTCACTAATACCCGGCGGCACCGTGGAAAGGTTTTGCGCGATACAACTACTGGGAGGCTTTCCTCCCCCTCCCCCACCGTCAACTTCTCCCCCCACCCCCTTCTCTCTCCCTCACCCCAACTGTTGTACGCCCTTCGCACACCCTAAAGGGGAAGCGGGAGCAAACGAAGTCTAAGACTGCATCCCAATAGTGAGCCTAACACTCACTGAACCTCTCCCTTTTACGCCCTCTCTCTGCCCGCCCCTCTCCAACACTTTCCCTTTGCTTATTGCTTTCCCTTTCCCTTTTCACTCCTTGGCCTCCATTTCGCTCTCCTTTGAAGCTTTATTTTAGTTCCGTACGCTCTTGCCAATAATGCCCCTCAGGCATTGATGAGAACAAAATATGTCAGAGTTAAGTTTTGTAGGCCTGCTTAAAGGAAAAGGCGGACTTTATCGACTGCCGAGCGCAGAGTGGAGGGTCAGGAGGAGAGGGGAGGGGAGGTACTCTAAGACACCCGCAGGCGCCGCCCCCGCCGCTTGCTGCTTGCGCTCCCTTCTCTGGGATTATGAGAAAAATTTCGTCCCGTCAATCAGCTTCATTTAAGAAAAAAGAATTCGCTTTCTACTCGCGCCCCTCGTCTCTCTCTCTCTCTCTCTCTCTCTCTCTCTCTCTCTCTCTCTCTCTCTCTCTCT
>NW_026267220.1:517566-518531 GCF_000697945.3 Frankliniella occidentalis
CTGTGGGCTGTCCCATGTCTGCTCCCTCACTTTCATCATCCTCTTCTTTTCTCTCTCTCTCTCTCTCTCTCTCTCTCTCTCTCTCTCTCTCTCTCTCTTTTATGTCTCGCTCTTATTCCCATCCTCTCTCGTATTTTCCCATAACCCCCCATGCTCTCTCTCGCTCTCCCCCCCCCCTCTCTCCCTCTCTCTCTCTCGCTGCCCGCGTGCGCGTATCTGATTGGCCGCGCATAAGGGGCCTAAGTGCTATGCGCGAGCAGAGAAGATTGTGCCGTTCCGCGGCAGAGGCGCGCCCCGCCCGCTCCGTGCCCGCCCCGCCCCGTGCCGCCGCTGAGATTGGTTTCAATGATAGCTTTCCTTGTTTTTTCTCCCCTTCCCTGCTATTCCCCTCGCCCCTTCCAATCCCACTTCTCTCTCTCCCCCACCCACTCTCTCCTCCCCCTCACGGTATGGTAGTAGTGGTAGTGATGGTGGTGGTGGTGGTTCGCATGAGACCGTGGGACGGATCCCCTGCCGGCGATTTGGAGGCCCGTAGATATCCTGCTCGGTACGCCACGCCCCGCCACGCCCCGCCGCACGAGCGCCTGCTGCTGGAGGCGGCTGCGGCGCGGGGGACCCTCTCGCTGGAGCTGGAGTCGGGGGGGCTGTACGTGCACAGTAGGCCCACTGCTCTTTTGGCGGCAATCTCCTGCAGGGGCCCGTGTGGTGCCATTGTTGTCTGTCTTCTTCTTCTTCTTCTTCTTCTTCTTCTTCTTCTTCTTCTTCTTCTTCTTCTTCTTCTACTTTTTCTCTCTCCAGCGGTAGGTCTAGTCTAGAGCGTGGCTGAAGCGGACACGCCGGGCAGTGGGTCAGTCAGTCAGGGCTCTTTTCCTCCCCGTCCTGCTAACTCCTCTTTTGCTGTTGGCGTGCCTCTGCCGTGCTCTGTTTTTACCCGATGACTGCGGCTGCAAACTACTACTGAAAGG
>NW_026267220.1:525421-527265 GCF_000697945.3 Frankliniella occidentalis
CCCCTTTAGCGCAAACCACACAACCACTCCGCTGGCCTCTCCGTATGGTAATGGACGCGCTGCGACCCTGTGCCCATAGCTCTCTTTCTCTCTGTCTGTCTCTCTCCCCCCTCTCCCTCTCCCGCCAACCTCTCCTTCTCCCGGGTGGCCGCAAGACACGACCGCATCGCAGGAATTAAAAACGCTCAACGTATGCTGCATCCTCCTAGTCTGGACCGCGGTGCCAAGAGGAAGCGCGCGTGTGTGTGTGTGAGAGAGAGAGAGAGAGAGAGAGAGAGAGAGAGAGAGAGAGGAGAGAGAGGGAAGGTGGAAAAGGAGGGGGGCGGCTGTTGCGAGCGTGAACAGCACAAGTGCAAAAGCGGCCAAGCCCATCAGTACGGCCCTGTGGATGGGGAAGGGCGTAAAATCAATGACCCTTATTGTATAGTGTGTTTGGTTGGGGTTGGCCTAGTCACGGCGGCGGCGGCGGCAAGTGGTGGTTTAAGCGAGATTGAGTGGCAACTTTTTGGCCGGGGTTGGTGGGGCGGTGTAAGCGGACGGCCGCGCCGCCCGCCGGTGACGTTTACAAGTGTCGCCGCATTAGAATGAGCCGGCTGGTGCTAATTCGGCGGCGGCCAGCTGTCACCCCGGCCGGCCGGCCGCGGCCGCAGCAGATTGACTCGCCAAGGATTAGGGCCCAGCTGATGCACCAGACGGACAACAAAACTGGAATGGGAGGACGGAAAGAGTTTGCAAGTAGGAGGCAGGGCGCTCTAAATGACCACGGGCCTCATTTTCAGTCTTGGGTGTGTTTTGTTTGTGCTGTGTGTTTTTATTTCTTTAACTCATCTTTTCACATAAGTGTGTATGCCTCGCCTCAGTGATACAAAGAAAGTGCGCCCGTTTTTCTCATGTTCATTCGTCAAACTTTGGAAGCTTGGCGCCTGCGAGACTCTGGGTAGGCTATTCCGCAGTACATGTATGCACTGTAGGCGAGATATTGCCTACCCAACAGGCGCTATGAGAGCCTCCTGGACTCAACTCGGTCCGTAACGGCGAAACACGAACGTACTTTTTTTGACAACATTAATATGTTATTGGGTCGTACCCATACTACGTGACATTAAGGGGGGGGGGGTACAAATATTATGGGGTCCCAAAAGGATCAGGAAGATAATTGGAGTTCATAGAGACCATTATTTTTACCCCGGGGTACAAATAATATGGGGTCTGTAATGGACTCCAATGCTGTTCGTGATCCTTTTGGGACCCCATTATATTTGTATCCCCCTATCCCTCCTAAATGTCACGTAGTACGGGTACGATCCCAATACATGCGATCGTAGCAGTTTGGTAAAAAAATGTTTGAATGCTAACTAAAGTCCATTGAAGTGAAGGAAAGGATGAGGTCCACAGTAGACACGAGCCGAGTGTGGGTACCGAGTGAAAATAAAAGAGGCGGCCACCCTGCAGTACCCGTTTGCTTTCTTTGTTTTACTTTTCCTTTCGGTGTGCGTTTGTCTCCGTATCGTATTGCCCCCACACACACCCGCCGCTACCCCTGTCCTGTTCCCGCCCGACAGGCAACGCTGGCCCAGAATTAACCGGGCCGTTGTTCGAGAAAATCCTCGGGGCGAGTCGTCGTCGTCGTAGTTGTTGCCGCCGCGGGGGGATGCAGAGGGCGGCGCCAACCTCCTGGTTACGGCCGACCCTGCTGCTCCCGGAGCCTTGCGAGAGGGTCGCAGTAGTCGCCCCCCTTCCACACCACCCTCCCCCCTCTCGCTCTTTCCTCCCTCCCCTCCAACCGGGTCGGATCTGCGCCCGGCTCTCCTGATGAGCGGTAAACGGCATACATTAGACGGCAG
>NW_026267220.1:528083-530029 GCF_000697945.3 Frankliniella occidentalis
CGAGAGCCTATTTATAGTTCCAGAGGAACTCCCTGTAAGCCCTCTCGATGTTTTGTTTGATTGTATACTTCTTTTCTTGTTCTCTCCCTCCTTTTGGCTCGCTCCCTCTCAAGGAGAGGAATTTTAGGCTTCTTTTCATGGCTCTCCCCCCCCCCCGTCATCGTCAGTAGCAGCAGGTCAGTTCCTCTCCCCGCGCCTGACCGGTCTGTTCTGCTGCCTCCCCCCCCCCTCTCTCTCCTCTCTGCCTCCCTTCCAGCTTCTTTCCCCTCGCCCATGACCTGGTTCCGATTGTCACCGAGCAGGGCGTTGCGGTGGTGGTCTGGAAGAGAGGGTGCATGGGCGAGTGGTGAGTGGGAGGTATAGGGGAATGGGGAACGGAGGTACAAGGGTGCGGGTTGGGCGAAAAGCTACCTGAAAGGAACAGTTCTTTCCTCAGGTCTCTCTCTCTCTCTCTCTCAGACTGGAGGGTTCCTTTTTATTTGCCCTGCCGTGCCGTGAAAGGAGAGAGAGAGAGAGAGAGAGAGAGAGAGAGAGAGAGAGAGAGAGAGAGAGAGAGAAAAGGAAAAGAGAAGTTGTGTGCTATACAGCACAATGGGCGTGCAGGTGAATGAAGTGAGGGGGGCGGCCACCGCGACGCCTGCCACCAGGCGTCTCTGTCCGCCCGCCCGCCCGTCCGTCTGTCTGTCTGTCTGTCAGTCTGTCTGTTCGTCTGTCTGCGGGCGCCGTAAGGTTAATAGGGATGATGATGGTGAAGAGGGGGAGCCTAGAGGCTGTCCGGGATCCGTGGCCGGGCCGGGGCCGTCCGGCTGCGGCTAATGAATCTTCCGGTACAATGCTGCAGCGAAATAGGGGGAGGAGGGGGGGGGGGTACTCAAGACTGCAGTATAGCCGAGACGTGCTGCACACCTAGGCGACAGCGGACAGGTTCAGGGAGAGATAGAGAGAGAGGGGGGAAGAGAGTGGAGGAGAGGGCAAATTAATGCTAATGACGATTTCACGTGCTGTACACATAATCGCAAATGTAATCAACAGCAGACGTGCGTCTGTTATTCAAATATGTTGATTGTATTGTATTATACTTATGACGTCTGCGGGTAATGTATAAAAAAATGCCCTCCCCCCACACGCGATTGTTTCATACGGGGTAACGTTATCTCAGTTTGCGTTTTGTCGTTTGTTAAGTTCTGCTGTTTAAGAAACCTCGGATAAAACCAACAGGTTCAAGTCTCGGACGCAAACTAATTTTAGTTTCGGTTCTTGCAAAGTCCTGTGGAGCTAGGGCGTGCACAGCAGTTGATCGGGTGTAAGTTGTCGTTTCTCCGGCGCCCCTTGCCTGGAGACCCCCCACCCTGTGTCGCAGAGCGATTAGCTGCCGTCGGTAGATCCACATCTCGATGTCTTGTCTAATGGGCATTGCGTCCATTTGTTTTCATTTCCCTAGACAAGGCAGGTCACGGAACGCTGGTAGTGGTGGGCGGTGGAAAGGGAACGGGCTACGGAGTTTGGGGGAAGGGGGAGAGGGGGGGTGTGATTGGGAGAATCGTCCAACCAGCGCACCCAGGAGCAGCAGCAAGGGAAGCATCAGCAGCAGCAAGAGCAGCAGCAAAAGCAACAGCAAGAGCAGCAGCAAGAGCAGCAGCAAGAGCAGTAGCATGAGTAGCAGCAGCAGTTGCAGCAGCGGGTTCGCAACTCGGCAGAGCGTGTCCAGAATGTGCGACCTACTCTGCAAAAATACATAAAAGCACATGCACGCCGGGCAACGGGTAATAATTCAGCAGAAGCAGCAGACGGCAGGCAGAGGATAGAGCGCGGGAAAGAGAGAAGAAGCGGGAATAAGAGACAGTGTGCAAGAGACGGCGAGCGGGTGAAGAGGAGAGAGAGAGAGAGAGAGAGAGAGAGAGAGAGAGAGAGAGATTTGAGTGAGAGAGACACACAGGGAGAGAAAG
>NW_026267220.1:530713-531587 GCF_000697945.3 Frankliniella occidentalis
ATACTGAAAGAGAGAAAGAGAGAGAGAGAGAGAGATTTGAGTGAGAGAGACACACAGGGAGAGAAAGGGAAAGCGACACGACGCCTCGGACCCTTCATCATTTAGCAGAGGGAAGCCCGCAGGGGAGGCTGAGGCCAAGCCACCGCGGCTGTAGTAAACGCAAGGAGGGGAATAAGTGTACGGCGTTGTGGTGTGGTGAGGGGGGGTTTGGGGGGCTCGGGCTACATATCCCCCTAATGTATTCGAGGACTGCTCTCCTCTCCACAGCGGCGGCGGCCCCGTCCACTTCCGGGGCGGCGGCGGGGAATTCCAAAATGCTGCTTCTGCTGCTGTGGATTCACACAGATTACAATGCGGTGCCCGCGTGTGTGTGCGTGCGGTTGTGTGTGTGTGTGTGTGTGTGTGTGTGTGTGTGTGTGCGGTTGTGTGTGTATGTGTGTATGTGGGAGGGGAAGCGATCTCTCAAGTAAGTGGGCCACCAGAGCCCTCGCACCAGCCATGACGGCGCCCGCAACCCGAAAACCTCCGACCCGCCAACGCTCTTTGCTAAAGGAGAGGAGGAGCAAAGTCTTCCTCCTCGTTTCCAGCAGCAGCGGGAATTTTTTTCTTCTTCCCCTTTACCGCAGTTACCCTCACTATTATGGTCTCCTGTTGGAAAAGAATTTGAAAAGCGCGCGTAGAGCAGTGTCACATCGCGGGGCCTCTCGTTCGTCCTTGGGCGCGGAAGCACACACTACTCTGGACTGCTGGGAATTTAGTTCCGCGTCCGTCTTTTCTCTTCTTTCGCCTCTCGCTCCTCACCGGCGGCGGCCCGGGCAGATTGAGCGCAGAATGAGTCCTTTTGATTGCGTGTGGTAGGTGGGCGTGGCGGGGT
>NW_026267220.1:532037-532823 GCF_000697945.3 Frankliniella occidentalis
GAGAGAGAGAGAGAGAGAGAGAGAGAGAGAGGAGGGACTGGCCGAGTTTCGAAGCGAAGGGAACAAGCCACCCTCTAAGAGGTCATTTGGTCAGATCGGTCTCCCTCCAGGCGGAGCGGGGCGCCGCGTGGCCGCCGGACACCTCTCGGCCCCGGAAATATCACTTTCCCGTCTAATGAAAGGCCCGGACGGCCGTTTCTCGGGTCGGCCAACCTCTCCGTCCCTCCGCTCCTCTCCCTCGGGCAGACCTCTCTCGCCCCCCTTTCCTTCCCCGCCCATCCTACGACAAACTTGCCATCTTGGGAGCAGTCCGTCCCCTCCCTCGCCGTGACCTGCGAGGGCGGTGGGCGCCCACGAGGAATATAGGCGGGTGACCCTCTGAGGGGGGACAAGTAACACAAAAGTTACGGACCAGACAAATTACCGTTTTTAGTAATGTAAGGTCATTTTTTTAAATTCTTTTTTTTAAATATTTGTTTTGTAATGCGTCATTTACATCCGGCGTTAATTTTTTTGAGTCGTTTGCGCAATAGAGGTTCGGAGGCTGCAGCCTATCTGCGCGCTGCTGCAGCCCGCACTGAAGGGTGGCTGTAGCGTAGGCCGACCCGCGCTGACGGCCGCCGCTCCGGGGGCCGCGGTGGAGGCGGTGATGGAGGCCGGGTGGTCCCCTCTCGCCCCCCTATTCAATGACCAGTATGCGGAATTATCGCCGTAATTGGCTGAAATTGCTCGCCGTCCAGGGCGCCTCATGTTGTGGCGGGTGAAACTGGAAAGGAAACGGGGGTG
>NW_026267220.1:533008-535506 GCF_000697945.3 Frankliniella occidentalis
GGTCGGCCTGGAGGAGGGGGGGAAGCCCCGGGGCCCTCAGGACTGTAATCAAGGGCCGTCGCCGTGGCAACCACACGCGCGCCGTGCCGCCCCTCGCGCCGCAGCCAGCCAGCGCCAGCCCCCCTCGCTCCAAATCTGTATCACCCTCCTCCTCGTTCTCATCCTGCTCCTCTCTCGCGCTGCCCCCCTTCCCCCCTTCCTCACCTCGGTGTAGGACAAACAAGCAGTCCTCTCTCCCACCCCACAACCCCCACCGCACAACCCCCTCCCTACTGGCGTCCTCGCCCCCCCCCCCTTTTGCTCATAGCACGTATCCCTGAACATTCTCATCCCTACCTCAACTGCCCTCACTAATGCGTTTGCCGTGCGCCTGTGTGTTGCAGAACTCGCAGGTAAGCGTGCTGAGCAGCTGCGTGCAGGCCCCGGCGGTGGTGGTGAGTGGAAGCGTGTGTCGGTCGTCGCAAAATCTACCAAACTGAAACTGACAGAAAGTACTGCATAGTTAAACATGATCACTGGAAAATTACACAGGTCACGTGACACGTTACGGCTACTTTTAACTGCATTTACGTCCACAATTATCGTTTCGTTACACAAATGGCATAACGTGACAATTTTGGTCCGCACCAAAATCAATTACGGTGGTTACAGTGCAAATTTAACTTGGACAGCGAAGCTCTGTATTATGGGGTCACGGTTTAGAACATTCACCTTCCATTTTAAATAGTTTATCGGGCTCTGCCTCTGCTTCATTCTGCCTATTGTTAAAAAATTACTTTAACAATTATTGAAATAATGTAAATGTAAATGTCTTTCTGCTTTTTTTCCCGCTGTTTGCACAGGCATCTTGCTTTTCTTGAAAGTGCCAAGTTTTACCTCTGTGTTTTTCAAGTGAAAAGGACAAACATGAAGAGTGTTACGCGCGGCATACTGAAAGAGAGAAAGAGAGAGAGAGAGAGAGAGAGAGAGAGAGAGAGAGAGAGAGAAGCAGATCTCTTTTTGCACTTGCAGCGTGCACCCGTGTTAACCCCCTTGTTTCTTTGAGCCCTGCTGTGCCGCGTCCCCAAGGCCACGCCGCCGCGCCGGCTTGCTCGGGGCAGGCGGGCAGAAGGGGCCTCGAAGGCCAGGGCCCTGTTAACCTTTGCCGACATCAAAGAGATCGTGATTTACCTGGTCTGCCTCCATCATCTAATAAAGCGAACCAGCGCGGGCGGGGCGGTGAGAGGACGGGGCGTGGCGTGGCATGGCGTGGCATGGCGTGGCGGGGCGTGGCGGGGAGTGGCGGCGGCTCCATGGTGACAAAGAAAGTAGTCCCCTTTTGCCTGCGAGGCTTGAGAACACTCATGTGCCGATAACAGCCCTTGAGCATATCGCTCTATCCTTGCATGTTTCGGCGAAGAAAGGTACTGTGATCGGCAGACGTAGGAGTAGGCGAAGGTAGGCGGGCGTGTGTGTGTGTTTGAGAGAGAGAGAGAGAGAGAGAGAGAGAGAGAGAGAGAGAGAGAGAGAGATTGCCCCGCAGTGGAGCGGAGTGCTAGCTCGCGGGCGGGGGGTTAAGGGATTGTGTGTTCGGAGAGTAAGATTGAGCTTTCCTCTCTTGGCTACGATTTCGCGATACCACCGCACACACACCCCTCCCTCCCCGACATGAAAATCCTATTTTCGGACACGCGGAGGCGTAACTCTTATCGGAGAAACGTCCGGGCCGTGTATCCTTGACGCGGCCGGCAGGCCAGGTCCGCAGAACAAGCCGCTCCATTTAGCGTGCGGAGCGGCGTGGCCGCGTAGCTCGGCGGATGCGCTCGGGATAGGGATAAGGGAAGGGAAAAGCCAATTGGGCGTATTCAAATGGTGCCGCGCATCTATATTTAGAAAACTGCGCCTGACGCGACGCTTGTACACACACGCACACGGCGCTGTTCACGTTACACCTCCATAGCCTTTCTCTCCCTCTGGTCGCGTCCCGCCCTGCATTTCCTTTTCTCCGCCTCTCTCTCTCTCTCTCTCGCTCGCTCGCTCGCTTGCTCGCTCGCTTGCTCGCTCGCCGCACACACACATAGCAGGGCCGGCAGGCTAAAGCGGATAAGAGGCCTCTTGATTACCTTACCGCAGCTTGGAACAATGGGCATTAACTCCCGTGTCTGTGTGGTGGTGGGCAGGGTAGGGTGGGCAGGCGGTGGTGGTGGTGCGGCGAGGGGCGAGCGGCTCGCTTTATTTATTTTTCACATCCCGGCGGTACAAAGTGGCCGGCTGGCGTCCATCTTTTCTCATGGCTATTACCCCCCGTCCTACTTGCCTCGCTCTCCTCCTCCTCCTCCTCCGTGCTGCTCCCCCCCCCCTCTCCCCGCCTCGTCTGATTTAGCCACGCGGCTCACGTGTGTGCAACGGGTTTGCGCTGCTACTCCGGCTCATGAGGAGAAGGGTGGAGGTGGGTGGGGGCCGTGTTCAAGAGCTAAGAGAGAGAGAGAGAGAGAGAGAGAGAGAGAGAGAGAGAGAGA
>NW_026267220.1:541266-549283 GCF_000697945.3 Frankliniella occidentalis
TCCGGTTCGTGACAATTAGTAGCAAGAGCTCAGAGGAGCGTGTCGGCCCGGCGCCGCCCTTGTGCGGCCGACGGCCGACCACGCTGCTTTGGGAACGCCCCCCTCCGACTCACACCACCCGCCACACCAGCGTCTGGCCTGCCTTCTCTCCCTCTGTGGACATGACAGCCTGGCCGACCAAACCGTGTGGCGTACACCACCGACCCACACATTACTGAACACTGAACCTGCCTCCCCCTAACGACCAAGCCGCAGCCGCCGGGGGGCCGGCGAGCTTTGATTCCAGCAAAACGAAGAGAGTCAAACAACCTTCTCGCTGTTACCTTCACTTTCGCATTTAAAAACGAATCACGGATGTACTCCCAGCCCTCCATCCCGCCGCAAGGCCCCGGCTGGTTCAAGGCGCAAGGCGTATGGGTAGGCGTGCCCGACATGTCGATCATGTATTTCATATTCAGTTGCTACAAAACGACTGATGCTCCATTTGGATGCGAATCCGGCGGTGATGAGCATCTTCGCCGGGGTGGTAGGCGAGGCGGAGCTCCCCCCCCCTCCCCGCTTTTCCCTCATCCTCCCGCCGCTCTTCGCCGCGCCACGGCTACGTGGTGGGAATCCCACTCGGTTGCGGATCCATAATGTATAACCGAGTTAAAAAAAATTGCGGCAACCAGCGCCGCCATGTTCATGCTGGATGAGCTGGATGTACAGCGCGTCCCTTCCTACGTACGTAAGGGGTGCCGCGCCGCTCCCGGCCACGCCACGCTCCGCCGCGCACCAGCTCGGTGGTTACCGGGGCCAGCGGAGAAGGGGGCAAACTTGGTAGCCACGCCTCTGACTCCCCTGCTGCCTCCCACCAGCCGCACGGTCCCGGGTCCCGTGAGTTCCCGTCTCCCTTCGTCGCGGTCGAGGCTTGCGTCGTTTCGTCTGGTTCTTGTTCCGTCGCTGCTCCATCAGGAGTATCCGTCTCGATCTGAAATTTGCATGAAGTGGGGCCGCTCCTTTCTTTCGAATTGCGTTTCCGTGTTCATCTTTTATCATCTGGCATCCCGCTATTGCCCCTTAAACTTCTGGTTGCTGGTGAGCGAGACACGTTTAAGCTTCGACGCCGCGGGGACGAAAAATAATGATCCGTCTCGTTTGCATAACAACATCCAAACTGGGTAAAGTAAAGTTTGATGGCGCGGTCTTCAGAAACGATGCAAGATGACAAAAATGTCGGTCACCACCCAACAAGATGCAGTGAGGTGGGGTGGGGGTAAAAGGGAGATGAAGACGGAGAGCGGAAGCGAGAGAGTGAGAAAGAGAGAGAGACCGTAAGACCGAGAGACAGAGAGCAGAGGGGTGGAGGGTCAATTTATGGGATGGCCGTACGCTTATCTCCTCTCGGCTTCCATCAATCCATCAGGGGGCGGCCTGACCTCGTGCGTCAAGTGTATCTGGACGAGGGCAAAAAATAAAAAGGAGAAAGATCCGTCCGGATATCCTTTGGTGCTGAGCTGGATGTGGACCCGCCGCCGCCGCCGCTGGACGTCGCAAGGCGACTTTAATCTTAGTTTTGTCAAAGGAATGATTTGAATTTCCAATACTCCCCCTGCTGCGCTGCGCCCCCCTGAGGCCTTCTCGCCTTCTGCCACGCCACCCGCCCCACTCTCTCCTCTGCTACCTCTCTCTCTCTCTCTCTTGCTCTCACTCTCTTTCGTACCCTCTCGCCCTGGCTCTCGCCTGCCACCAGGTATACACGCGCTCTCTCAGCATATCCGTCCCCGTATCGGCTGTGTGTTGGCGCTGCTATAGGTACAAAGCAGCAGGCACACTGGGCTGTCGCCTTCTTCACGTTCACGTCCTGATTCTCGGTGCTGGTGCTGCTGCTGGTGCTGCTGCTGCTGCTGCTGGCGCTGGTCCGTCGCTGCGCATACATAACGAACTGGATGGGACGAGACGGGGCGGGATGGGGCCTTTCACGGGCGGGGGGCGAGGACAAAGAATATTGGATTATCGCGCGCGGCTCTCGCTGGCCCCGGCCCCGGCCGTGACGAGCAGGTCCCTCCGGGTCGCCGCCTACCGCCGCCTACCGCCGCCTACCGCCGCCTACCGCCGCCGCTACAACAGACTTGTCTCTGAGGCGCTTCATGCTCGTCGAATGGGGACGGATGGTGGCCCCGGCCCCGCGGCCCCCTAACCCTTTGGACGCACACAAAGGCAAACTCTTGACCCCACCACATGCAGTCGTTACCAACCGCAACCATGCCCCTATCCAGCAGCGATCTGGGGCAACGGAGGAGGGGCGGGTATGCCATGCCCTACACACTGTATAAAGTCTTCATAAATTGTACAACAGCTAGAAATCTGGTCAATTTTCAACATTATTTTATTGTCAATTGTACGGGAGACACGAAATTACAGTTAAAACGTGTAATAAAACGTGTAAATTGTATCCGATTTAGATGTGCATGAAAACATTGCTTTTTAAAAACGAAATTGTCCCGCGGGACATTTAAAATTGTACGGCATCGATTTTTACAATAATGATTGTTGGCTTCATTTTTACATTTTCTCGGCTGGCGCTGCCCGTGCCAGCTGAAGAGAGAGAGAGAGAGAGAGAGAGAGAGAGAGAGAGAGAGAGAGAGAGCGATAGAGAGAGCGAAAGAATAGAGCGGTGGCATTACTGCAATCATGGTCCCGCTGTAACGGCCGCGTGCAAGTACCGGTGCGCGAGCGGGGGTACTTCGGCAGTGGCTTCCGCCGCGAGTACCTTTTACATTTTCATTCGAGAGGGTGATTAATATTTCATGGGGAACCTCCGTTTTGTTCCTCCTCACATCCCCTCCCCTGCCGTAGTATCCTTTTTCACCCCGCACTGGTTGCGGTGGCCTCCCTCTCCTCCGCTCGCGTCTAACTAAACGACGTGTGTCTGTGTTCGTTGGTGTGTTCACCTTTTATTAATTGACTACGGTCTGCAGACTGCAGCTCAGTAAAAATACAATACATCTCACTATTCGACCGAGTGTCACTTTCACCATGCACAAATTGTTGGGTGGTAAAGTGAAATAAGTAGACTTTCCTCTGTGACCTCTCAATTATCCGATGGCGTCCGTCCTCTGCATCGATGACCAAATCCACCTTGGGAAGTTTACTTTAGGTACAAGTTGACTGCACCAAACGTTAGTGCTATAACAGATGAAAAGGAGCCCATGACCGTAATTCGACTCCTTACTCATTCACTTATACCCGTTTCACGGTCGACTTATTGTTTCAAAATAGGTCATCATTAAAACTATTGTTAGAACTCATTTGAAACTGTAATTGTTTTTTTCCAATGGCATTTTAACATAGGCAATTAATTGAGTGATGTTTCTGTTGCAGGGCGCGCTTCCTTTGGAGATGATGACCAGCCGTGGGAGAACAGTACGTATTCTCATATCATATTTCACTAAATATCGATCGTCAGGAAAAGGATTATTATTTTTCTAACTCAGATCTCAGGCCTATGATATGAACCCCCTTAGGAGACCACAACGTCAGTCTTTCGTTTCGTATTAAGCCATTCGATAACGCAGCTTTATCGTGATGACGCTTTAAAAGCCTTATAATAACAGCCTAGTGACCTCAATTATTTAAACGGGGTAGAAAAAAAGCCCCCCCCCCCTCTTTCCCCCCCAAATGTGCGCCATGGTTTGTTTGTCTGCGGTCCCACGCTTTGAGCAGGCGCGACTGCTCCCACTGACCGACCGCGTCAGCCGCCTAAGCCTGGACAATGCGAGGGTCTGTATGAGGTGGGCGGCAGCGCGGCGGACCTGGCCGAGGTGAGGCGGCGGCCCCGCCCGGCCCTGCGCAGCGCTGCGGGAGACACGGAACAGGAAACAGGGAATGCCTCTGATTTATACTGCGACTGCAGGGCTACATCCTGTGGGCCTCGGGGACACCCCCCACCTCCCCCTCACTGCTTTGTTACAGCCTGGCTGGAGCTACTGCTGCTGGCTGCTGCTACTACTGCTCTGCGCGGCGGGGGAGGAGGAGGTGCTTTTTGTCGTCGTGTCTCCTCCCGGTCCCAACCGCGAGGCGTGGCGGGTATTAGAATTCCTACGCTTTACCGTCGCTCATATCTCGGTAAAGCGTGTTGAATTCTGAAACTCGCTGCGTGCCTCGAGTCGTCGTGGGACTTCGAACGCCGCTACCCGTCGTGCCGTCGAGATGAAGAACTCGCACGCCGCTGAACTTTAATGCTTCACCTTTTCTGTTACGTGGTATAATGACGCACTCCCCCTTCCCCCCAAGACAATTGTATATTATAGTAAGTGCTACTTTACGCAAAGGTGTAGCGTAGAGAGTAGAAGGGGGACGGGACCCTCTGCTAGGGCCCGGCGGGGTTAGGGTGGAGTTGTCGAGGACACTTCCGACGCGCCGGAAATAGAGATCCCAACGATCTGTGAGGAGGGGGCGCGCCGGGTGGGGCGGGGCGGTGGGACCAACGTGCGCATACCTGCTGGCTGATGGGCCACCTTACGATTGAATAACGCTTTTATAGACGATTGCGCCTTTCAATGGTGTGCTTTCGCGTTCTGAATACATCATCCTGGTGTAATTGTATGGGGTTTTGATGCGTTTTTGTGCACTCCTGTCTAGTGCCAACGGCGTAAAGCCCTGGCAACATTTCCTTTATCACTTTTTTCGACTGCACTGTCATTTGAAGTCTTTTAAAGTAGCGTAATAATAATAACTATAAAAGTGTTTTTCAGCTCAATAACATATTGACAGTGTTTCTGATGACTATGTCCAATTTATACTGTGCCCTTGCTTGCTTTTCAGGTGAAAATTCAAACCCGAGGAACAGGATGGTGTTTACAAACAGTAGTAAGCCAATTTTTTTTATTCATTTCCGGAGTTGTTTGTTAAGTGGGTTGCCTTGCGCTTTTGTACCCTGTACTATGCAAATCCAACACTAGGCTAACCGAACTGTAACAAGAAACTGGACAGCTGTACGCTTGACACAGCGCCAGCTGAACTGGTGTCCGACTCCTGTTTCAGTGGAACTGCCGTAATGTTCGATTTGCAGAGTAGGCTTTCCTGTCGAGCACTGTGATGTTCGCGCGCCCGCGCGCGTGTGTGTATGTACTGTAAAACCTCACCACGGAGGAGTTAAAATAATTGTGTGAATGTAGTACGTCCTAATGTATTGTAGTTTGCCTGTTTCCCAAATTGTGATTGACTGAGACATGTAGCCTAGCCTAAGAGTGTTCTTTGTAAGATAAGGGATGAAGCGCTTTACACTGTATGGCCTCCTTTAGTTAGACTGGCAAAATTTTGAAATCTCCTCACATGAATCTGAATTTGAGCGAATAGTAGAGCCATAATTTTGCATTCAAAATAAAACTCTAAATGTTGGCATTAAAAATGTCCGCGAGGAGTTTTCAGTGTAAACGTTTCTACGACCCCAGAGTGTATTGCTTTTAATTTGTCCGAATGATTGAGTGAATAGTGAATGAGTTGACTGTTATTATGACATTACTTATCTGTTATGCTAATTCTTCTTAATTACAATCTCATTGAAGGACCAGATAAGGGCTCAGACATAATGCGGGTGTCATTCTCCGCCCGCAGTCACGAAATGAACGATGATGTATGGGAAAATGTGAATTAAGCATTGCAAACAACTTCCAGGTAGGGCTTATACCCGTGAGACATTTCTGCCACGAAACGCACCCCTCTGCTGGTGACTAGCAAGTGTATTTAAGTTTATTTACATTGAGCTGACTACTCGTGGGGTTTGTGCTGAAGCTGGGTGGCGGGCACACGACCCCCCGACGGCCTCTGTGGAGCATCGCCGTAATTGTCTTAATTCATCTTTTGTGAGTGCTCTCATCTGTTGACTGCCATATTGCCGAACACCGCGCCAGCAGCGCCAGCAGCGCCAACCTTGTCCCAGCTTACTATCATACTGCAATTAATAATTTCAGGGTCTGCTACAGAAGTTTATACAAGCAAGTCTAACTATCCGTAAATTGGGTTCTGGTCGTTGTTATGGCAACCGGGTCGCCTACGGCCCCGCCCACTCCCTACCCCGCCCTTTTCCCCACCCGGGTCGGCCCTCGCGTGGGCTTGGCCGCGTTACTGAAAAGCCCATCAGGTAATTAATTACGTTCGCACCTCTTCTTGTGGTAAACTCACTGTAAAAAAGTACGGTTTCTTTTAGATTCGTGCAGTATTATGTGACCGTAAAGGTGTGAATGTGAACCGTTTAAGACCGCTCTTCTTTCTGTAGGCGTAGTCCTTTATTAAACTTTATGCAACGCATATTTTTAGATTTGTATTACAGCCCACTATTTACTGTAGGATTTTCAAACAGACGTAAACGGAATACCCCGAGGTGATTACAAGGTTTTACAAAGCTTCACAATCTCTTAAAACATGTGTGTCATTCATGCATTTCTTGAATACCAGAAAGCAAGTTGATTTGTGCGCTGGTGTTTTGCATGCCAGCGACGTTCGCCGTTCTCGGGGCGCGAATCCAAAAGGTTTTGCATGAGAAATTTAAGTGGAGTTGGCGGTTGGGGCGGGGTCAGGCACGGCGAGGCGTCGAGTCGCGGAGAGAGAAATAGAGTAAGGGAGAGAAGGAGAGAAATGGCCTCGGCCAAGCGAGTGTGACCGCGAGTGTACTCTCAGGGGCACACACAACTTTGTGACAGTGGTGTTACAAATGCGGCCTGCGCTGAGTGAATGGTCGGGAAATCCTTTCCCAAATCGCTTTCGCGACTCGCGCCGGGAGGAGGTGGGGTTGTGGTGGTGGCGGGCCCCGCGGGGGGGCTCGAGTACGGAAGGAACCCGGCAATAGCCATCGGGGTGGACTTGTGGCAAATGTATTGACCGAGTGGCGTTGTCGGTTGTCGGGCGTTGCGAAGAGTAAGACGGGGGACAACGAGTCAAGCAGGTCAAGTATTGAGTGATTCGTATGTTTCATGCAGAGCTGGTGATGTAAGAATACCAAAATCAAGATTTCTTTGTGCCATTGAAAAGCATGCGAAAATACTTTTTTCATTTTCAAAAAGTAATTCTACTTAGCAGAAAACCGGTGGTCTGAAATAAGTAGTTTTTAAACTTGCATGTGTGTGAGGCTTGCTTTCTCTCCTCTCTCTCTATTCCTTCGCCGCCCCCCCCCTCTCTCTCTCTCTCTCTCTCTCTCTCTCTCTCTCTCGCCTTCTCCCCCCCCCTCCCTCTGTCTCTCTCCATCCCTGTCACACACACACGCTCACGCACACTAGCACACGGTGTGCCGAATGTGGGATCCTATTTATGGCGCGGCGGGTCAGACAGGCAGCGACAGATAGAGTCCCTCTGCGCCTTCGGGGGGAGCGGGTGGTGCCGGTGAAGGGGAGGTGGTGGTGGTGGGGGGGGCGGAGGAGCCGTTTCCGGCGCGAGAGGGGCAAGACTCATGGGCGCAGGCGGCGCGGCGCACGGGCTTCGGAAACCATTCTGGCTGACCTCGAATACCCCTCAGCACAGGGCAGGCCGGGCAGTCTCAACAACCGACACTCATTCACGAGTCGCCGGTGGAGGCGCCGCGCCCCGCCGCGGCCCAGCACGCCCCGCACCCCGCCTCGCCACGCCACTCCTCACCACGCCACGCCCAGCCCCGCCCCCGCCTCCCCCGAGGAGCAGCGCTCGTGAGTGAGGGTCGCGCAGGCGCCCCATTCCGGCGAAGAAAACTTTGTAAATCTTGGCACTGTTTCCGCGAAAATCTGCGCACCCGGGCGCCGCGCCGCCCGTCGGGGACGAGGCCTGCCTGGGTATGGGGCGTGGCCGGGCGTGTCCCTTGATGTCGACATGAATCAAGCAGCAGTCGCCACTTACTATCGATTGCGTGCGTGTGTGCGTTTTTTTTCTCTCATTCTCTCGAGTCTGTCTTTTGTTTGCCAACCTGCGCCCTGCGCCCCTGTTTTCGACGCTGCAAACCAAAAGGAGCGGTTGCGTTGGACTTAAGACCGCCCCTTCAATACGAGTCTTGAATTCTTTTCCTTGTTCC
>NW_026267220.1:549333-554524 GCF_000697945.3 Frankliniella occidentalis
AGAGCTAAGAGAGAGAGAGAGAGAGAGAGAGAGAGAGAATAAGAGAGCGAGTGAGAGTGAGAGAGAGAGAGAGAGAGAGAGAGAGAGAGAGAGTGAGATAG
This sequence comes from Frankliniella occidentalis, assembly GCF_000697945.3. Classification (NCBI taxonomy): domain Eukaryota; kingdom Metazoa; phylum Arthropoda; class Insecta; order Thysanoptera; family Thripidae; genus Frankliniella; species Frankliniella occidentalis. Next base: position 549,435 of record NW_026267220.1, read on the forward strand.
AGAGAAAGAGAGTATGTGTGAGAGAGAGTGAGTGACAGACAGAGAGAGGGGGGGTGGGGGCAGGGGGATCTGCACCAGTGTCGTTTAAGAGCATGCTGCGAGGGAGAGTAGGCTACCATGGGCGCTGGAAGCATCGTTGGGGAATGCGGGAAAGAGACATGGGAAATGGGCAGACTGGCAGACAGACGCAGACAGACAGACAGACAGACAGACAGACAGACAGACAAAAAGAGCCGGGGTGGAGGCCTTCCGCGTCGTGATGATGCCGCGACACGGCCCGGGCCCCTCCGCGCGTCCTTGTCACACAATCGAGAGGTGTCACCGGAGTGTCCCGGGCGGCGCCGGGCGGCGCCGGGCGGCGCCGGGCTTTCCATTTAGACTGCTTTGCCTGACAGCGCCGTGCGCGCTTCGCAGCGAGGCGGCTCGGCAGGCGCGCGGCTTCGCGCTCGCCGGGCATGGGACCGTTTTGCACCCCGGGCCGGGACCAGGGACACATTATTTATCTTTTTGCTCTGATTTCTGATGGCCTCCATAAACTAAAAGAGCCGTGGAGAAGATATACCCCTCTGTCGCACGCGTGAAAACATTCCAGCAGGGTGCTGGTGTATTCCAATCAATCACCTGCAGAATATTTTCAGAAATGTGTGTTGCATAGAGCTAGATTACTTAAACTCGATGAACTGAGACACACCTACTATACGAGTAGTTTTTTTTTTTTTAGAGAATACAAGTGCACTCACGCTGCCCTTTACGCGCTGACACTGCGCAGTCTGCCTTGTCAAGGAAGCAAGTGAACGGCCGTAGCCACAGTCTTTTTGCGCCCAAGGTCACCACCACAACCTTGAGGGGTTAACGAGTGTGAGATTGGGGGGAAGGGGCGGCGTAGAGATGAGACGTGCTTCTTACGGGGAGAATAGGACTACACTGGATCCTTGCTTTGAAGCGTGCCCTCGATGTTAATATTGGTTTCCAAGGTGATCAGATCATGCCACCGAAAGACTCAAAAATATGATGATTTTTCTTTCTGTCATTGAATCTGATGAGATGTATTCCGTCGCTGACGTCTGTCCAGTCTCACTCAACTCGCCTATCTTCTCCTCCCCTTACGCCTCTCTGCCCCAGCAGAGCTCCCTCGGCCTTCTCGGTCTCTCTCTCTCTCGCTCTTGGCTTTGTGCTGCAAAGGAGCGTTGCGCAAGAACATGGGCTGTAAGTGGATGAGCAAGAAGGGTTTGGCTTGTTACTCATTAGAATCCACGACGGGGCCGCTTTTAATTGGCGCGCCGTTGAGGCAGAGAGACGCGCCCGGAATACAGATGTATATCGTGGTGCGATATGGCAGTAATCCCTGTGCTAGAAATGTTTGTAGCTTTCATATTTTTGCGGCGCGTATCTCGCGACCGGACTTAATCTGGACGGTCTTATTTCTCTTGTCGCGTGTCCCCCGTTCCAGTGACGCTACGTTTCCCCAGTTTCCCCTGCTCCTGCTTATGTCGCTCCCTTCAACGCCACGACGCACACGCGTCCTCTGTTTTCCACCTATAAATCCACATTGAATTACGATACCGAAATAATGGTCTCTGAATTCATAGGGCTGGAAGAGGGTCGCCGCTGGCGAGCCTTGCCGGCCTGCTGCTGGAGTGACCCCCTCCCATCGGCCTCGGCCCCTCCTCCGGGTCTCGGCTAGGACTCCGGCCTGCTGGCCTCGGCCTCCAGGCCTCCCGTACGGTCGGGACGGACCGGGGGAGGAGGAGGAGGCCTGCAAAGGCTTCTGGCCTGTTTGTCCAGCGTGCGTCGTCTGCCGCAGTGGTACGGAGGGGAGGAGGAGGAAGGGGAGGTAGGGGAGGCAGCAGGGGGATGTTAGAGAAAACCATCCCCTCGTCTCGTGACCCCCTCTCCCCTGCTGCCTCGCAGGAGGATCGCATCCCATTGTGCCCGACTGGGTCTAGATTGACTGAGCACGGCACTCGGCATAGGCAGGCTGAGCGAGAGATGTGGAGTGGAGCGGCCTCACGTCATTTGTCGCTCGCTGCGCGTGTGGCGCGTGTGTTGTTCAGCCTGCGGTCGGGCGGGTAGGCCGCCCGCCTGCGCGCGAGTTCGGCGGGCCTGCCTACCTTTGGCCCGCGGATGGGTGGGGAGCGACCGCCACCGACGCCGTCGTATTGTTTCCCGCCTGCCTTTGTGAAAATTAGTGGTAGGTTTACGGGAACATTTTCTGTTATGATGTGTGTCGTAAAATTACAATTTGAAAGTATACACAAGCCCTTCGTATCGACTTTGAATTGGTCTACTGCCAAGAATGGCGGTTGTCGCCGCAAAATTACCACATATTTTGTTAATAAAAATTAGAGCAAATGTTGTTATTTTTGGGGGTTATGTTTTTATTCGTGCGTGTGTTTAGGTGTGCACACGAGTGGGGAAGCGTTTAGTTTCCCTCGGTGCTACTCCCCCCCCCCTCATCTCTCTCTCACTCTCTAAACTAGTAGACCTCCTGGTCTAGTTTGGGATGAAGCAGGGCTTAAGTTGGCCCTCAGAGCGGCGCGTCCCATTTCACAGTTTTAGGCGCGATAAAGTTTCACGAGGCCCACTAGGCCGTTGCTCCAGGCGGGGCGGACGGCTAAACGCTGATGTTTGATGACGTAACGCTCTCCGCCCTTGATGCTTCTCATTCGCGTTCCTATGCCGATTTTTTTTTGTCTCATCGTTTTGGAGCATTTCCCTAGCAAAGCTGTTGGTTTTGGTCGATAGGAGGTGGTTGGTCTCTTCGCCGGTGGGTTCGCTTTGCGCAGCTGGCAGCCTTGGACGGTTGGCTTAGTCCCTTCCCGGCCTTTGGGACGATAGTGGTGTTGAGGGAGAGGCGGAGGCCGGCGCGCTTACGGTAATCGATTTACCTGGTGGTCTTTAATTGGCCCTCTGACGTGTCTGAGTTGTAAAGCGCGCGCGCCAGTCCCTCTCCGGTCCGTGGCTTAGGCCTCTCACTCTGAGCGCGCCCGCTCTCCATTCCATGCATCTTTCGTTTAGTCTCATCATTGGAAAACACGTTTTTGTTTCTGTGCAGTGTTTTTTGTTTTTGTTTTTGTTTTTGTTTGTTATTTACGATGTCGTAAATTTACGACTTCGATCGTCCTGATGGACTATTTCTGCTCGACTTTGCGGACAGCTACTAGACTTTCCACCACTGCATTAAATATTTATTTACGTTGCCGAGCGATATATGCACACGCGTGGGCTACCCCTCCCGACTTCGAACGTCAGCGATGAGTGCGATAAATGAAAATTGCTATGATTAAGAGTCCTCTGTCGCTGGGCCGCACTCGCTCTCCTGCTCGGCCCAGTGACCGGATTGATGCCTCGTCTGGCCACCTGCAGCGGCCGGCCATGCTGGTCACGTCGCCGACCGAGTGTCTCGTTAGGCCCGGCGGGGCGTGGTGGGGCGTGGCGGGGCGTTGCGGGGCGGCCTGTCAGACCGGGCAGAGCTGAGTGACAGTCCAAAGGAAGGCAGCGCGAGGGGAGCCGGCCGGTGTGCGAGCCGTCGTCACTCTCTGCTCGCACCAACCAGAGCCTCATTGTTTCTCTTTATTTTTACCTCCTTTGCTGCTCATGTCAGGTGTCCTGTCCCCCCGTCCACACCACCGTGCTCTTCTTGTGCTGTGCTCTGCAGGGTGGCGGCGTGCGCCCACCACGTTTTGTACAGTGTGCTCTAGTGAATAGATAGAAAAGCCACTGTAGATATAAGCTCCGGCCGTACAAACACTTTTCTATCTAGTAACAGTGTTTACGGTAAGAATCTTATTTGTGATCGGATTGCATCCTTAACCCCAACAGTGGCGTCAAACTCTTGTATAGAGCTCTTACTAGAAAAAAAGCTCTGAAAGATGCGGCACGCTTAGTCCGTAGCCCGTGTCTCACTTTGCCATTGGGATTGAGGTGGCAGGAATTAGGTTCCTTTCATTTAACTCTGTTCATTAAATGCATCCTCTCTATAGTCTACTCCTGAGAGGTTGCATTTGAGTTAAGAACCATGCCTCTTTTCTCGATGTGCCCCTTCACCCACGCGCGCGCGCGAACCAAACTTTTCATAAGTCAATGCGGGGCCCATTTTTTATTTTCTTTGCTGCTTTTAACTTCTCTCCCCTTACATACGCGAGCGGGATAAGTGTATGTCGTTACCGCGCCGGGAAAGTTTCCTACACCCCCGCCCACCCACCCACGCAGCAGCGCGAGCTCGCCCTACCGTGGAGATTACGAACTAACGAGCGAGACACAAAGTGACCAGTGCAGGGAGCAGCGTTGGAATTACTTTCTAGTCTTTGTGCTAACCACTGTGCGAGCAATTATTATGTTGTGAGATGTGCGTCCGAGATCTTGTGCTCTTTACTGTTTCATGGGGGCTGGGTGGCGCTGGTAATTGTGGCTGGGGCCAAACTTTTCATGCTCTTTCCATGTGCATTGCAGACTAAACTATGTAATAAGACTTAAAACACTTTGCCGGACGCGCGCGCAACTCTGCGCCCGGCCCCAGCCTCCCTCGCTTTCTCCCACGAGCGATTAGAGGCTGGGGTAAATTAAGGTGGGGCGGGTTAAAGCAGCATTTTTGCAGCGCCCTTGTTTTTCTTTTTTTTAAAGATCCCTCGACATAAAATGTGAGTTTACAGGTCGTATTTTATTTATATTTAGGCGTGGGTGGCGGCGGAAGTAGGGTGAGGAGCGCTGGTGGGTGCGACACGGCGACGGTCTCACGTATAGCGCTTGCTTCCCTTTAAAAGAAGAGGGGGAAAGAAGCAAAAAGGTACATCGCAAGAGTCGTGACGTTCTCTTGCAGCGGAAATTTCGCACGGACTCCCTTGACGTGGCACTTGGTCGTAATTCAGGCAGAACTAGTGCTACCCCTGCCCCCATCCCTTTTCCACTTTATACCCACTTTGCTTCCTTTACTTCAGCAGCAAGAGCTACGACCTTTCCTTGTGTCTCTCGGTAAGCCCCTTATTCTGAGTCTTGGAGTGGTTATTAAGATGTTGTCATTGTCCACGTAATAACTTAGCCGGTATTCTTCTGAAAGTGATAGATTCATATTATACTTTTATTATCTTTAA
>NW_026267220.1:564349-573691 GCF_000697945.3 Frankliniella occidentalis
CCCCAACCTCCTCTTTGCCCCTTTTGCGACGAGATTAACTGAACCGTCGTCGTCGTCGTCTCTTCCCTGTTTCTCTCTCTCTCCACTTCCCCTCGCCGCTCTCCCCTTTCTCTCTCCCTCCTGCATTCCGCTTAATTAATGGCAGGTTTCTACGCCGTTACAGTCGCTGTGATTGGGCGACGCTGGTTCTCCCCTACTCGCAGCACGACGTCGCCAACAAAATTCCATTCGACAACAGTTGAAATCACCATATTTTATTATGTTTTAAATTATTCTCGCAGCGAGCCACTGCCATCGAATTGTCTGCAAGATATTTTATGCGTCTTACCCCCATCTTAACAAAAAAAAAAAAGAAGGAAAATAAAGAAAAATGATAAAAAATGATTTCGTCGGTGAAAAGGCTGGTGCGGTCAGCTCGACTTACTGCCGGGTCTGGCACATTGTGTTCCAGTCGATATTGCCTCCCTCCGTCCCACATATACCATACGATGACGATAATTGCCTTACGAATTAGTATGGACGTAAAGAAAAGCGTTCGATCCGAACGAAGGACTGGCTACAATGTGGTGGGCTCTCGCACGCCTTGACCTCGAACCGCAATTACAAAGCACATGATATGCGTGATTTTTAACGTTTGGTAGTGAGACAGTGGGGTTAAATTTGGTCGAGAGGTCTTCAACTTTAACTGACCACCTTCAAAGGAATTTTACTATTGGTAATAAAATTAAAATTTTGTTTTTCGTCAGTGATGTGATTAATATCAATGGAATGTCATGATATACATGTAGTATTGATGTAACCTGTGGTATGGGGAAGTATCGGAGTTGATGTTTCCTCGGATCTGGTACTTTGGACAAGGGGACGTTTACGAAAGTATGGCGCTGGTTGTAGGTCCCTCAGGAGGTTCGTGCAGGTTCCCGCAGCAGGTCCCTATGCCGTCGCGGGACAGTAGCGCGGGCGGGTCGTGAGGTGGATGCGCGACTCGCCGCGAGGTGCGAGGCCGTTTACGGGCCCAGATAGTAGTGTGATTTACTGGCAGAGCTGAGTGGGTTAGTGTGGGGTGGACAGGGCGTGGCGCGGTGGCGTGGGGTGGCGTGGCGTAGTGGGCCGGGGTGAGATGGGGCGGTGTGGGGTTGGGAGTGTCGTTAAAGAGGGAGGGTAGAGAGGCGCGCAGGCCGCACAAGGATATTTTGATTGGGCAAGGAGTGGAGGGAGTCGCTCTGGCTGGCGCCACTCTGTCGCTCTCCCTCTCTCCCTCTCCCCCTCTCTTCCTCCCACCCTCACACATGCACTCACACTCACATGAGAGATCGTCCTGAAAGTATGTTCTTCAGGTATGAAAATTGCCATTTACAGCCAATACCGCTTTCTTAGCGCCTGGCAGGTAGGCAACATCTTACCTGGGGTGCATGCGTGTACTGCGGGTTCGCCTACCCTAAGTTTCGCAGGCGCCGAGCCCCTGTAATGTGCCGAAGACACCGGAAACCCAAGTGTGCGTATGACTATTGACGCTCCTAACAAGTGTTCGTCATTCACAGACTTGCGTTTTCAGTGTAGGTCGAAGAAAACAATTCTACGCACTTTCTGGACGATTCCTTAGTCAGAGCAATGATGATATAAACAGTTCACACTTTATTTTTGCCCCGATGTTCCCTTCTCCCCGCCTCTCTCTCTCTCTCTCTCTCTCTCTCTCTCTCTCTCTCTCTCACTCTATTTCTTTCTCTTTCCTTCTCTCTCGCTCACCCCACGACGCACGTAATTTTATCCTTTTATGGCGCGCCAAGGTGCGACATCAGGTTTGTCGCGCGCGTCCCTTTAGCACGGCTCGTGTCTCTCAAAGCGACGGGCGCCCTCCGCTCCTCTGTACCACCCGAGACGGACCCTATAACAAGACGCACTTCTGCCAACACAGATGCACTGCTAAAGGAAACAGACGGATAACTAGCGAACATCGGCAATAAATGGCAGCGCGGTCACCTCGCGGTAAATAATCAGGCGGTTGGAAAACTCTTTGAATTTTCTCCTTGAAGTACCTGCACGCGTTCAGATGGGTTCGCTATTCTATTGCCGTTAGGCGCTATAAGGGTTCTTCAGATGAGAACGGGGTCGCAGATGGACAGAACCGAAACGCACAAATACTATACCGTACATATAATTTATTTTATTTCAGTCATAGCGCGAGACATGGACCGTGCAGCCTTGAAATTTTCAAGAATAGTCATCCCAGCGTGTAGCTCCGAGTAGAAGTCGTTAGGCCGATCAAGATGAGCCGCTGCGCGCTGCGGCGGCACGGCGGAGGAGGTCCCGCTCGCGCAGTCGCGTCAGGGTCGGCGCAACTCTTTTGTAAAGAGCAGCCTTCCGTGCGAATCCAATTTAAAAAGTTCCGTTCCGCCCGCCGAGTGCTCTGGTCATCCATCCAGTAATTTATTAGGTCCCGCCAGCCAGCGTTTGCAGCGCCCTCTTTTCAGCTTATGAGCGGCAACGTTTAAGGGAGACGGGGAAAAAAGATAATTGGGGTTGTTTTCTCATCCAGTCGTTTGATTATCTTCCCCCTTGTTTTTCATCGCGATATTTGAAGACTTTTATCCAAGTTGATTGATTCACCTGTCGACTAAAATAACCCGATGGATGGTTATGCATGCTGAGCTATAATTATTTACAAACCTCCAGGGCAGGCCGAGCTGCACGCATTGGACACATGGCTGCAGTGCAACTTCACAACTGCTCGCCGAGAAAAGCAATCCCCGTCGCTCACTCAACGTTTGTCCACTCCTCCCAACTTTCCGTCAGCTCAAAATTTGATATATTGTCCCTCCACTGAGTTCGATTGACTCTGTGTGCTGAGCAGTACAGTGCAAACCCAACCCAACAGCGTACGCACAGCTCTAACCGCTAAAAAGTTTAGTTCAACGAAAATGTTTGGGTCCGAACACTAAACGCATAGTGCTGCTTAGCCGAAGGAAATGTTCTTTCTCCGCGTGCAATAAAAACACACTGCCACTGCCCCAGTGAGCTTGTCACTCACTCCATTTCCAATGCCACCCTTTTCGCCGTCGCGCCCTCTCTCCCGCCGTTTCCAAAGTGGAGCCGGCCATGCCTGGACACGTCCAGCGCGGCATCGCAATCTCAGCTCGCGGCCCGCTGCTGCTGCTGCTGCTGCTGCTGCTGCTGCTGCTGCTGCTGCTGCTGCTGCTGCTGTTCGTTGCTGCTGCTGCTGGCCCTCTCCTCTCTGGCACGACTGTGCTGACTCTGCCTGACGCTTGACGCTCCCCCGGGAGGAGGAACTTGCATTGCATCGCAAACGCCGTAAAACGGACGCATCAAACCATTTACTGCTGCACTTGCATGCGACTGTGATGGCGAGGAGGCGGCGGCGGAGCGCGGCGTGCCAGAGTGGGGCGATAAGTAATTTGGGGGAAAGTATAAAGCGGGAATTAAACAAGCCCATTTCTCTCTGTTTATGAAACCGTTTGCTCTCGCCCCCCCCCCCTCCCCTCCCCGCTTTCTATCTCACCCTTCTATCACTCCGTCAACCCTCACCCTAAAATCGTCGAAATTGCCTTAAGTTAAAAGAATTAACCTTGAATTAAGGAAATTTTACTAAAGGAAGCATAACCAAATGTTTTATTAGCATTTATAGCATTTTTCAAGGATAAACTTTTTTGTGTGCTTCTCTCTACGACCGCGGGCCGCGGGGTTGGAGTCACAATAGAAAACCAAACGGACAAAACGACGCTTTTCTTAAACAGTTTAAACATCTCTCGAGTCACTGTCTCTATTTATTATTGAGATGAGTGGAATTGTGAAAATAAAAGCACATCGTATGTCTGCGCGTCGCGCAGACACCAGACGCAGCCTCATTTGGCCGGAGAGCAGACGACGGCGGCGCTGTTCTCAGAAACCTCTTCCCCGACGTTATCCGCCCGCTCGCCTCGCCCCTCAGCGTCTTTGGCGACGGCATCATCTTGCGATCGTATTCCTTAATATTGTTGCTCTTGCTGCGCTGGCCCAGACCACCGTGAGAGAGAGAGAGAGAGGGGATGGGGGAATAAGTGCACGAGGGAGAGCGGCGAGCTGAGTGCACTGTGTGTGTGTGTGTGTGTGTGTGTGTGCGCGCTCGTGGGAGAGAGTGTGTATGTGTGTGTACGTGCGCGTCGGAGCGAGCTGGAAGAACAAAGGGAGGAACCGAAGGGGGGGGGGGTCTCTGTGACCCAGCCAGCCAGCCACTAGACCCCCACGAAAACTGTCTCTTTCATGCTATATCTCCACTTTACTGCGGAGGAACGCGCGCCGCCTCAACTTCCATTCAGCAGACTCTGGCTCGGCCGGATGGCCGGACTGCTGAAAGCCAATCCCGCCCGGCGTCGCGGTCATCCCGCGCCGCGCTTGTCCACGTCGCGCCATGCCACGCCACGCTGCGCCGCTATCTGGCTGCGCGATCACGTCTCGGCATTGTGATGATGTGTTCATTCCGCTGGTGGTGAAGGCAAAGCAAACTTGTCCATTTTACGTCCCCCACCACCAACCCCCTTTCTTCTGGTGACGTGCTTCCTTTACCGCCTATATTTCTCTTCTTTTTCTTATCTGCTCTCTCTCTCTCCCTCTCTCCCTCTCTCCCCTTCTCTTATCTGTCTCTCTGGCCATGATGACGCCCCCACGTATACCTCTCTAACACCTCCTTAGAAACCCTTCCACCCCGGGCTCTGCGCCGGGCGCCTGACAGCGGCCTGCTCAAATAGACCCCCTCCTTCTCGGGTCTGCTCCTCGTCAGCTCCCCTCCCCACCCCTGCCCCCCTTCTCCCACACCCTCTGGGGACCTCCCGCCCCTCCCTCTTGGGGGCCGACAGCAGGAGAGGATCGCACGCGGCCTGAAAAATCGGGTCAGACATTTTTGAGAGATTGCCGTGTCACTTTGCGGATGTGACAGTCTAGATTCGGTGAGACGGCACGACGCGCCTGCCGCTGGGGGTTGCAGGGCCCCGTCGCAGGGCCCCGCAGGGCCTTGAGTCCGGGCCGGGCGCGATCTCGTGTGCGTGTAAGCGAGCGAAGCGAGAGGGGAAAAAGAGTGGGCGAGACAGAAGAGTAGGGAAAAGAACCGTGAGAGCTTGGAAAGAGGAGTGTCGAAAAAAGAGACAGAGAGAGCACAAGTGTGTGTGTATGTGTGTGTGTGTGTGTGTTCCCCCTGAGCAGGCAAATGGATGCCTCGCAGCATTGTCTCTAGTGTCATTCTGCGTGATCTTGTCTCCCTCTCGACAACATGCTGGGCGTAAATTTTTTGCGTCACGTTTATTCCGTGCTCGAGACCGCGCCCTTCTCTGTACGGAGCATTTCGCACGACGACAAAAGTCGCGCGTCGGTTTCGCCCTCTTCCTTTTTTTTTGACCGCGTGTTCCTATTTTGTTGTAATATATTTATTTGTTTCTTTCGGAGTATTCATATAAGACGACGACGGAGAGGTGGAGACATTTTTTGAGCAGCGCGACGAGACGCGCCAAGCGAGGCGTTCAAATGCAACGAATTCAAAGAGCTGGCAAACACGACAACTTGCAAACAAAATGGATTCTCCCGTCAGCCGAGTGGAAACATCGATGGCGGGAAAGGGTGGGGTGGGGTGGGCTGGGGGAGGTCACATTCGCGCCTCGCAGGGTCGGAAACAGGCGCTGACCCCGTGTGCGTTGGGGATTCTCTTGTTTGACGTATGATTTGACGAAAATGAAGCAAAAAAAAAGGAGCGAATGTTGGTTTGCTTCATGATGTGATTCTTTGTATTAGTGTTTGTTTTTTGTTTCGTTTCGTGAGACCACAAAATTAAAATGTGTGTCATCCTCATCCAGCCATCCGTCTGTCACACACATAAACACAAAGTATAAAGTGTGGGACAGAGTCAATCAAACAAAACAGAACAGTGTCCAAATTCTTTTGGTCGTGTCATATGGTTGGGACACGCTTTCGATATTAACTAGTACTTTTTAAGTATATAGAGCGTTTCTCTGTTCACTTCTGTGTTCCCTTCTGAGCTCAATTGTGCAAAATTTGCACGCCAACGATAATGATTTTGCACATGACATGGAGTCTATCTGACGTTGACGTTGTACACTTTTTGTTAATTTTAGACGTTTCGTAAACACTAAATTTTTCACACTCAGACCATAGCTTTATGGCATAGTATAAACCAATGCTGTGAAGCTGATTTACGTCTCGGAAATGTTCAACACGCTTGCACCGCAATTGTCATGTAGGTGTGTGCCTAAATTTTGCACACTTAAAATTACACATCCATTGACGTGCGAAATCAAACGCTGCTTGTTTTACGAGGGTGCAGCCCCACTAAACTCGTTTCTCTTATTGCAGGAGACGAGGACGACCGCTTCGCAGCCCGAGACGAGCACTACGAACAGCTAAACAGTAAGTACACTTCTGAATACATCACCCTCCCCTTCCGATTGATTTTCTTTCTCCTCTCTCTTTCGTTCGAATATACCACGTCCCGCTACTCGCATCCTTTACGCCCCCCTCAGCTCTTCGTTAAGGAAAAAGTGCGAAGTCATGTCGGAATATCAGCCCCGTGTGGAAGGAAGGTGATGTGGTGGGCTCTCAGACTGTTTCAGAGTTCGATGCGCGCTGCTGCTGTGTGTGTGTGTGCGTGTGTGTACGAGCGGGCGTGTTTCCTCCACCATCTGTCTCATATCCCCTCTTTAGGTGACGCATGAAAGTAGAATAAAAAGAACCAAAGCCCTTCACCATTTAAAGATAATAAAATAAAACTCTCAAACTATCCTGTAGTTTCACAAATACCTTCTCTTCAGTGCACAGACGCGCGCGCTCTCGCACATCTCGCTTGCGCCTGTGTGTACGTGTGTACCGTGTGTATACATTTCCACTCGCACGACAAGCGGCCCGGGTTTGCTTCAGCCTCAGAGGTGCTGGGCCTGGCTGGTGCACTCGGTGGGCAGATGAGAGATTTGGCAACGTGTGAGGGGGGGGGGGGCACACCGCGTCGTCGTGGACCGCGGCGGCTCCATCTAGCGGCTGGAATCACAACCCGGTGCTGGTTCGGGGCGTGGCAGGGCGTGGCGGAGCGGGAAGGGGGCTACTGCTACTGAATAGCGAACGATCCTTAGGAATCAAGGTGTGAGGAAGAGACACAGTAGCGGGAGTGATGACGAAGGTGGTGTGGTCAACCTGTAATGCCCGAAGGTAATAGGACATAATAAGAGGGGGCGGTGGCAACCAGCTGCTATACAGAGAATACGGGAGCAGGTAGTAATTATTTTATTAATGCCATTAAAGTATACCCGAAGTGCACACTGAAAGTAACTACGGTGAGATGTACCAACTTGTGCACTTTTAGTGTTCCGCGCAGCGTGGTAATATTTTCGTGCCTATGTCACAAAAATTATTAGCTTTTCTTAAGAGTTTTCATCGGCGCACCTAACAATGTTGCTTCTATTGGCCGCCCTATCAGGGTGCTATGCCACCTTCATTTTTCCAGTGCATTCTTACCTTTTTCGATTCGCTATAGCCTTACTACTTTTCGCAAGTGTAGTATCTGTTCTCTTGCGCGAGGGGTTGAAGCGTGCGTGTGTGTGAGGGGTGGGGAGGCGGGGGGGCTGTGCCCCTCCAAGTTAGTCGTGAGCCTGCCGCCGCTCCCGTGCCGCTGTCACGACCAGCCCCGCTGATCCCTCCGCTGATCCCTTCGTCTGCATATCCCGCTCCTGCTGCTCCCGCTACTCCCGAGACGCGCACACGCCATTCTGTTCGCGATAGCTGGTTGCTGCCGCTGCGCGTGGACGCGCTTGGAATAGACCGGAAAGTTTCTGTAAGGTGGTGCGCACGGTGCGTTGCGTACCTCTCTCCCTATCTCTTTCTGCTCTCTCTCTCTCTCTCTCCCTCTCTCTCTCCCTCTCCCTCACTCTCTTTGGGGCGAATGTTTGTTGCGAGCCAAAAAGTTTTCTGGTCGTGTTCCATTGGTACGCTCTGCTGCTATAGCTGGGCATCTCCGACCGGCTCGATCCGTTTCACAGCCTGTTGCTGGAAGGACGTCTTCAGTGGATTAGAGTTGCTGCTGGGGTCTCATGCACGGACTAACGTATACAAGCACTCTGATTACACTTTCATCTCTAAAGTCACGAAATAAAATAAATGTGTGTACTTTTTTTGCTGCCACGTAACAAAAGGAGACGAGAGACGAGGGCGAACGAGAACGGACAGAGGGGCGGTTGGCGGGGCTGCTGTGGCTGCTGTGGCGGAATGAGAGGGTCACAGAGAACACGAATGGACTTCCCAAAATGAATCCCAACCGCAATAATGATAATAAAATTGCAACCAAACGGCCGACATGGCAGGCAGGAGGGCCCACGGCCTGCCTGCCCCGCCCCATGGCCTTCTGTCGGACCCTTGCCAGCGGCGCGCCTGGACCGCCCCTCCCCCCTCCCCGTGGGCCATTACAACGTTTGTGTACCACTCATTGAAGAGCGTGTGTCAGGCCGGGTGGAAGGGCTCACCCTCTCCTCGTCCGCCTCTCTCCCCGGTACCCCTCCTGCCCTCTTCCCTGCCCTCTCCTCCTCCGCCCCTTCCCCTCCCCGGCCGCTCTCGCTGGAGGGGGGATGGTGGGGCTGTTCCACACGCGTGTACTCGCTGCGTGGGCTAAGCACCCCTGAATTAAATATTCTGTAAGCGTACTTGTAATATTGTGGTGACGGCGGACGTGCGGCCGCTGCTCCTCCTCTCCCTCGTCCTCGGCGTCGTCCTCGTCGTGCGCGGAGTGGAGAGGGGGGAAGAGGGGAGGGGAGAGGGGGGTCCTTCTTGCCGCCGCCGGGCTTTACATTTATATCGCTCAGAAACAACATGGTGGTCATCAGGAGGGAGGTGTAAGGGGAGGCGGAGGCAGGCGGGATGTAATTGATGGTGGAGCTGCGCCGGAGGCTGGGCAGCCAAACGTGTCATTACAAAATATCTAATTGTTTACACCCGAAGAAGAGGCCAAAGGGGTTTACATTTGGGGTTCTGGAGGGGTCTGAGGTCTGCTCCCCTAAGGGAAGCAGCGGCCCCCCGCCGCCGCCTCCCTTGTGGACTTTGTTGATTGCCCTGGCTCTCCCAGCCCCTCAGGAGGAAGGGGTTCCCCAATCTTTTGAAAAGGCGGCGGCAGCAGCAGCAGCACTGGGCGGCCCCGGCCGGGCTGTGTTAAGGCGGCTGTGGATGAGAGATTACGCCCAAAGTGGAGCGGATGCATGCTGAAATATAAATAAAATGAAAAGAAAATTGGTGGGGAGGGGATAGAGGGACTTTGGAGCAGCAGCAGAGGGTAGCATGGTGAGGGTTGGTGGGGTGTGGCCAGGGGGA
>NW_026267220.1:574193-580744 GCF_000697945.3 Frankliniella occidentalis
CCCGTCCCCTCTCCGCGCTGCTCGCCCCCTCTGCTTTCAACACGAGTGAATTCATTGAATTATGCCTCAACGATGAGGTTGTTGTTGTGCACCAGAGTTTAATCTACTTTGCCGGCCTGCTCCACATGTGCGTGGCTTTGGAGGGTAGGGGGAGGAAGGGGGTGATCTGAGCCTAAGACACGGCTCAGTGCGCGAATATAAACAAAAATGTGTATAGGAAGGAAAAATATGCGCCACGTATAGTAGTGTTCGGAAACCTGCGGCCGTGGAGGGATGCTTCCTGTGGTTCGAACTCGGGCATGCGCTCCAGCCCTCATTCTACGTGACGCTCTGTGACTCGAAAGTTTTAATTAGGACAATCCCCCTCTGCCCTTCTACGCCTTCTCTCTCCTTCTCCTCCTCCTTCTCTGTCTTTCTCGTCGCACTCTGGCACCCATTCTGTGGTTCAGCAGCGGTGGTAATCAAACACGCTGAAAATTAACTGTCACGTGTATAACAACTCTTCTTTTGGCGGATGGGTGTAATAAAGTGCTTTAAAACTTTTAAATAAATTACACATTATAGTTGGTTGCGTTATTCTAAGATAGTGCAAGGGAGGCCCTATGACGTATGACCATCTGGATGACTACTTTGGACTTATCGTGTTGTTGAACTGCACTTTCAAAAATAAAGTATGCTCGGCAATAAAGCATAGTAGAGATATTGTTTACAGTGCTGCCCGATAGGACGGCTCTCCGTTGTCGAGCTCAGCTCAACAACACGTCACTCACTACTAGAAAACAATGTCGTGCTCTCTCTCTCTCTCCCTCACACTTATCTCGCTCACTCCCTCCCCCGCATTCCCTGCAGAATATCCATCCCGGCTCCCCGCGCGCCAACTAAGAGATGATTGTGCTTGTCGTTATTGCGTTGCGCAGAAAGAGCAGCGGGGACGCTGGGGAGGGGAAGGAGAGAGAGAGAGAGAGAGAGAGAGAGAGAGAGAGAGAGAGAGAGAGAGAGATACTGCTGCTCCTGGCAGGCGGGCTGCCTCCTAATCTTGGAGGAACAAGCAGCCTGGGAACACGTTGCCTGGCGTGCCGTGTGGCCCACCTGAGTAGTGGCCCTAGGCTGGGGAGGAGGGGGAGGGGTAGTAGGGCGGCCACTTTGGTTGGTCGGTCCTAGTAGGCAGCTCAACACTGTGTAGGAGTCGCTCTAGTGGCGGAGCTCTGCTGTGACATAGCTGCAATTAAAGTGCCTCGCTCCTCTCTCCCCGTCTCCAACTCTCTCTCTCTTTCTCTCTCCCACACCCTCCCTTCCTCCGTGAACAGTGTTCGGCCCCTTTTGTTCTGTGGGTGGCACTGGTTTCGTGAGAGTGGAGTAGCAGGTGCGGGGGATTTTCACAGCTACTGCCAACTTAGCAAGCCGCGCGCTACGGAAAATTTGACCCCTTCATTGTTTTCCTCTTATTTTTCTTCGCAGCGTATGATTTTCAAACGATTTGGTCCTACAACATTTTTGTGCTCATCCCTAGCCAAGGCGTCTTTTTGACGCGTGCATGTATCAGAGAGAGAGTGACAGGGAGAATGCTCTACTTGGTGCAGGTTTAGCTGCGCGAGCAGCTCAAACTTCCCTGCCAGTCGTCAAAGTAACTGCAAGTCTGATGGGGCCTGCACAAACTAAACCCCCTTCCCCTGATCCCTGTCCTATATCCCTTTGCATATGCCCTCCGCCACCCCTTCTCTCTCTCTCCCTCCGTCCTTCTTCTGTCTCCCGTCTCTCTCCCTCTGTCTCCTTCCCTATGTTCACTCTACTTTTCTTTCTTTGTCTTACTCTGTCCATCCCTTTCTATATTTCCCACCCCCACCACCACGGTGTTGGTGAGATTGCAAACTATTCTGCTCAGTGAGTGCTCGCGAGGGAGAGAGAGACAGACCGAGAGACAGCGCTATGTTGAGGGAAGGGGGAGGGTGGGAGGGGGTGGGAGACCAAAAGTTAGCACAGCTCACCACCATCACAGCTGCGCCCGCGCCGCCCATTGGCCGGATTCCGTGCATAGTCCATGAAGTGTACTCTGGCTTGTCGCTGTCACTTTTTCCCCCCTCTCTTTTATTTCACAAAATTTTTCGTTCCCTGTCCGTTGAATGGAATTCGTCGGTGAGGGGCCGTGAGGAGAATATTAGAACCGAGTCGTGACCAGATCAGCAGGGGGAGGAGGGGGGGGGGCACAGGCCAGAGCGGCGTAATTTTCAACTTGTCCTGTTCCTGTTTCGTCCGACCCTCCCTCCCTCCCTCCCTTCCTCCCTCCCTCCCTCCCTCCGTCCTTTCCATTCCCCCGTTTCTCTCGTATCTACTCTCTCACCCTCATCCCTCATCTCCTTTTCCGGGCCGCGCGTACCTCCCTTTATTTTGCGAGATTGAAAATAGCCGGCATCCGTTTGGGCAATGCTTTAAATACGAATAAAGCAAAACTGTTACCCTGTTTGTTCGGTTTGCTGATTTGTGTTTGAGAGAACCGTTCAAACAAAGTATCGCGGTCGTGTCATGTTTGTCTAGCGATATGCGTGTCCATCAATGTGTGCGGTTCGCGACACTCACCTCGTGCATCAGTATCTATCGGACAGCTAAAAGGCGACAGAGAGAGAGAGAGAAAGAGAGAGAGAGAGGAGACAAAGAGAGAGAAAGTGTGTGTGTGGGGGGGGGGAGGGGAGAGACGTGACTCGGTGTGCTGGCCGTACTCTACAATGCACTTTACGCTTTCTCCCATAAGCCGGTCCGGGCCGGTCGGGGACAGGTATTGTGTTCCGATGCCGGCAGCCAGGCGCTCCTCTTCTTCTACTTTTTTCCCCTCCCCCCGTCCCGACGTGGGGGTGGCGCGGCTTGGCGTGGTTGGGTCCCGTCTACATACCCCCCCCCCTCCCTCGGCTACCCCTGAGGATTGGGGGAGGGGGGGCACTGTATACACCTCGTATATGGCGCGCCGCCGCCCGCCCTGGCCGCCCTCTTGCCGCCCTCGACTGACGATACAACTTCCGGTTTGCCAAGTGGATAGAAGCCCTCCCCCACCCCATTTTCCCCCTTTCCTTGCGCTCGGCTCGCGCTCCATCCATCCGGTCTCATCATCGCTTCGCAATGACTTCCGGGTCCGGTCGCCCTGCTCTCTCACTCTCTCTACACCTCGCCCTTCCCCTTCGACACCAAGCCCCGCACAGTTCTGCTGCAATATCTCCCGAGGCGGGCGGGCCGCACAGCCTCTCCTCGGCGCGCTTGAGCTCCGCGCCGAGCGCTGCAGCGCCCGCACTAGCTAGAGCAGTGCCGTTCAATCTGTTGACAACTGCCGTTCGGATAAGTGCCGACTGCTGGTGTCGTCTTGGCGCCGGCCCACGGCGCTGTGTCGGGTACTATCCGCTCCCTCTCGTGAGAGGGTTGGACCCCGCACCCAACACGTAGCACCGCTAAAACTGTTATCGTAGTTTTTACGACACCTATGTTTAAGTATGTTTCAGTTTTCGTCGATCAATGTCGTTATAACGACATACGTACGTTACATGTGTTTACACATTATCAAGTTCGCACAGTATCCGCACAGTTTTAGGACGTTGTTGGACGATATCATATCGCCCCGGCGCAAGGGTGATGCGTTTGTCATGAGTTTGTCATAAGTAAAATGACACTGTTCTAAGGAAACCGAGAACGCCATTGTATGAAAAGCAGCATGGGGAGGATCTTCAAAGACAGAGTTTGACTTGGTCTGACGTTTCTTAGCGCTGTAGTGAGACCAAGAGCACAGCTCTGCTTTAGCTAACGCAGACGACTGCCTCTTACTTTTCATGTAGACCGGTGTGAATATTAACCCAGGGTGTGCCAGGGACCACCGCGTTCCCCTTTCCCTCCCTTTGTCAGGTGGACTCCTTGCACGGCCGAACAAAAGGCGTGCACGACGAGCGCGGGTCGTTTTAATGATGTTTTTCGCACCCTCCCTTTCTTTCTGCTGCTCGGGCTTCGCACTCGGCTCTCCCATCATGCATTACACACACACACACACACACACACACTGCTGTGGTACATTTAAAAGTTTCGCGCGTTGTACAATTTTGTTTATCTGCGTCAGTGGGACACCCGGACGTCCCCCCTTCCTCCCATCTCGCTCTGTTCCCTGGCTACTTTTCCCTTGGGGATGAACAACACGCAACTCTGTGGCGTTCCTGCTGTGAGGCAAATCTCTCTCTACTCTCAAAACCAAGAAAAAAAAGAGCTTGCCCCGAAACCCCAACAGTAAGCATCATTGCACACTGTATGTAAAGTGCGCATATGCTCACTGTGTATAATTTACTGCATCGTATGTTTTCTAGGCTATATCTATCTACACTGTGTCTAGCTTGTGCATAGAAATGCTCATTGTTTATAGTGTGCAGTGTAGATACGCATGCTCACTGGCATGTTCTAAAAGATGGGGCAGGAGGGAGGACGTTAATGGTGAGGAAGGATCGCGATGACTTGAGTAGATCTGGTTTTATAGTTTGCAAACACGGGTGGGCGTGGCGTGGACGGGACGACGTGGCCCAACTATTGTCCCTCTCTGGCACGTCTTACACCTCCATCAAATAGCTCCGCTCCTCTCTGTAAACAAAACAATATCGGAAATTAAAAGCAAATTGTTCATTCACTATCTCGTGAAAAAACCACACTAGTAAAATAGGAACAGTTGACGTTTGGCAACAAGTCTTAGTGGTTTCTAAGTGGAGCACCAGTGACTAAACTAGTAGAATACTATGCATTTGGAGGCTGAGTGCTAAGTGTGTTCAAAATTTAATGAAATTATACTAAGAAGTTCAAAAATAATCTACTAATAAATTATGTGAATCAAACTTATAGCCTTTTAATCTTTTTATCAATATAAGATAACGTTTGCTGAACCTGATAACTTTTCAATGCCTGTAAACTTATTTTGCTGTTGCCACGGGAGCAAACTGGTTTTTCCAAACCAACACACACTCGCGACTCGCGTGTGTCAGTCGGCAGCAAGTGCCCTATGCACTCCTTGGCGCCTTTCGCCTGCTGAGGAGCCGCTTAGCGAGAGAGTTAAATATGGGCACGCAACCAAATGTATGTGATTGCTGCTGGCCGGCTGGGGCGGGCCAGGGGTGGGCCTGGCGGGCCCGAGTGGAGATCATTGAGATATATCGACGACATTTCCATCTTTATGGGACCCCGTATTTTTTTTCCTCCCCTTACTTTTGCTGGTGCTGCTTCTCCATCCTCTTCCTGAGCAGCACACCCCCGCCATGTGATGCATCAGCGATCCCGTTGAGGTTTGCTTTTAGGCAAAGAATAGGAAAAAACGCTGCAGCTTCTGATTTTCGTTTTCAAATAAAACTCCGTACGTTAATGGCTACTGGCGATTGCTTCAATTTAAATGTGTAGACGCCACCTTATGTAAAATGAAAATAAACAAAAACATTTTGGCCAGGCTGAATTGTGTAACCGTGGCCCTCGGTTCTTCGCTCCGCCCACCGCTTCCACATTCGTCGCGGTCTAGCAGTCTCTAGCAGTCTCCCCCTGCCCCCCACTCCACCCTGTGCCTTTTCAAATTAGTCGAAGCGCGTCCCTCGCTGAGATATGGCTCTCGGCGCGCACATACGAGTCGACCCTCGAGCCCCTTTTCTCGAGGTTTCGAGGAGGAAAGATGCCGCTGCTGGTTGCGGTCTCGTTCTCAAAACATGAGTTTACATCTCGGCAGGTTAATTGAAAACTTAAGGGTCACTGTGAAGTCACATTCCTTATTCCAAAGTGATTTACTTGCAAACGTTAAAAAAAGCATATCGTTTTCACTAATCGTGACCGTCATGTATTTCCTTAGAAATATTTTTTCTATAAATACCACAAACTGAGAGAGGGGCTTTAATGAAAAAGAAGCACTCTTTTAATATTTGTAAACATCCAGTGGTCTGGTGGTTGACAGTAAGTTTTGATTACACTCGCTTTCTTGTAGCCTTGGTGCTTGACCTTGCTACCCCGGAGAAACAGCACAACAAAAAAGAAAACCGGGAAATATAAAAAATAAATAATAGGAGAGACAGTTGCGCCTGTTTGGCATTGGGCGGGTTGGAGGCCAAGAGAGAGAGAGAGAGGGGGGGGGAGGGATCGCCTGGTGGAAAGGGGACACGACAGCCCAAGGCTTTTGGACACGAGGGCTCGCACCACTTGACAAGTCATGCATGCTTCTGCGACCATAATGAAATCGCCTGGGTGACAGTGTTAGTGTCCAAGCAGAGAGAGAGAGAGAGAGAGAGAGAGAGAGAGAGAGAGAGAGAAAGGAAGTGGTCCTGAGAGAGGGAAAGAGGGAGTGTTCAGTGGTGCAGTACGCATGTGGGTCACTCGGCGCACAATAACACAGTGCGCCACTTTGTAGTGAGCAGGACAATGCCATGATACTTTACAGACCGACCGACCCCAGAGGAGGAGGAGACGCCGGAGGATCGTCGCCGTTGGAGTCGGGGATTTAGGGAAGGGGGTGGGGGGTATCTCGTGCCTTTTGGGATAGGGCAGGAAGAGGAAAAGGGGGGAGAGGAGAG
>NW_026267220.1:581839-583994 GCF_000697945.3 Frankliniella occidentalis
GCCTACCTCCCCTATCCCCCTACCTTGACCAGCCCTCCGCCACAGACCGCCGCATCGTCGCTCTCTCCTATCCTTATCTGCTGCGCGCACTCCTCCCCCTAGTGCGTCCCATTGTACCCGCTCCCTACCTCCCTGGCGGCGTGGTGGTCCGGGACCGACAGGCAGGCCGCTGCCACCGCCGTCGGATTGAAAACGGAAATCTTCTCGTCTCGTTTTACTCCTCGGAAATGAGGTGCGGGCGATTGCGATTGGTATGTGGGTGGTGTAAAGCAGTCGGAGGGGTGGGGTGCAGACGCGTCGGGGAAGGAGGAGAAGGAGGGCGACGGCGATGACTACGAGTTCTACGTATTACCTACGAAGCGTACGGGGATCACGACGGTCATATACGTGCTACGAGCTCCGATATTCGTTCCATATGTCAGATGTCTGCTGCTCGCGCTTCATTAGCGTGGAATTCATAAACTGTGAGTATTCCCGTCTGCGTCAAGTTTGTTTGGCTTTCATCACGGCTATAGACGGCGAGAGAGCAGGCCCGGTCGTCTTCTTTGCTGCTGATGCTGCTTTACCCCACCCCCCTCTCCTTTCCCCTCCGCCTCCGCCTTTGCCTTCCGAGCCACCGTCTTCCATAAAGATTATTCCTAGATCTTGCGAGAGGTAAACGAACTATCGAGGACGGGGCGGCGGCGGCGCTGCTGGCCGTGGCCTCTGGGGTGGGGCAGGGCAAGGACCCATAGTGCGGCGGACGCCTCCGCCCGGGCCCCTTCCGTCTGAGGGGCCGTCCTCTCTGTTGATGTATTCCTTTATGCCGACGACGGAGTCTGAGGGAAGAAGGGGGGGGGGGCAGCAGGATGTGCGATAGAGGCGAGAGCGGAGGGACCGAAACTTCCTCCTCATCATACTACCAGAAACCGATTTCGGGACGCCACCGACGGCTCCCAACCCGACGTGCACTTATAATTTGACTTGCGAATAAAAATGGTGTCTTGTGGTGTGATATGATACTTTTCGACCCTTCCCTTCGACCCAGTTGATTTTAGGGGACATACTCTAGTTGTCTATTTTGACAGGGTTATATAAGTTGAGCGCTGACAGTAGCTGCCTTGTAAATTTTCAAATATTTGTTGTGATTTTTATTAACCAAGTATGTTGTCAATTTCATTTTGTAATCTTACGACAGACATCATGGAGAATTTTCTCGTAACCCTAGGACTATTTTTCACAACAATAACTCGTTGGTTCTGACCCCAACAACCTGTTGGGTGAAAGTTGGGCGAAATAAGTATTCGACCGCTTTTATTCCCCCCATTTACAACCCTGATTTCAATGGGTACCTTGGAATGGTTCACGCCAAACCATGACGTGATTGGTGTTCCGCATTGGACTTATTGGAGGCGGTGGTGGGGATGCCCTAATGGCGCGCGCCCGTGCTGCAGAGTGATGGAGGGGGGCAGAGCGGGCCGGCCGCTAATGTGCGCTCCTTATCTGTATTTATGTTGTAATGAGCCGCGGCGGGGGGACCCACTGGAGAGTTTAATCTCCCCGACCTCCCCTTTGCCCCCCCCCCCCGGTGGGGGGCTAGGGAGAGGCGTGGGCGCCCTGCTCCTTACAGCCGTAAAAACCACATCAACGAGGACATTTATAGTCCCCCGCGCGGGTGGCGCCTGCCTAGCCGCCACGCTCTGCCACGCAGCCAGAGAGCAAGAGGGGTGCGCTTACACATCACGGCGGCAGAGGGAGAGAGGGCTTTGGAGCTCGCTCACGCACACCCGCAGCCCTACACCCCCCCCCCTCACACACACACACAGACACACACACACACACGCATGCCGCCTCTCTGACGGGAGGTCCGTTAATTCCACGAAAGGTGCGTCTGCCGGGGGGAATGTCAAAAAGCGGCACAGGCACGCTTGCCTTTGACGAGCCGCTGCTTTACACTGCTGCGATCGGCATCCGCTTTAGTGCAGTCCTTTGAATGGGGTGAAATCCCTCCCCCCACCCTTACTCCCTTCAATCTCTTGCCTACGCCCACACACATCTCTCTCTGCTCAGGTACAGGAGAGGTTTGTTTGAAACTACTCTCTGCACGCGAAGTCTTGCAGACAAGGGTTATTTTTCGTGCCGGGGTCTGTTCGCAATTATGTGAGGAAGACAGCCA
>NW_026267220.1:584764-586948 GCF_000697945.3 Frankliniella occidentalis
GCCAGGCATAGCAGGCGGCGGGAACGCCAGCGACCTGCGGGTCCTGTTTCTGCCGGCCGCACGATCCTGTCGTCCTCCTGATGAGTAATCGGTGTTCGCCTGCGGAGGTCCTGCCGAGGTCCTGCGGAGGCCCCGCCGAGGCCCTACGGAGGTCCTTGCTGGGCGCCGCTGCGGTCTGTCCGGCTCCTTTGTGGCTAGCGGCTAGCGGAGGGCTTCCCGGGCCGCTGAGCCCCCAAGCCCCACCTGATAGGTACGGCCGCGCCCCGCCGCGCCACACCGGCACCACCGCTGCTGCTGGGCCCTTGTGAATCGCTTCTCGGCGACCACGCCCCCTCCTTCTCTCCCCACCTCGCCCCTCTGGCTCGTGGGGTGAGGACCACGGGGCGGGGCCCTTCCGAACCATTTACCCAACGGAGGGCACCGTAACATGCCGCAGCCTACAACTTGGGCCTGAAATCTTCCCTGTCCGCCCCAAGTTGCCTCCAAGAGCGCTGGCGGGGCCGGCTGGCTGGCGGGCTGGCTGGCGGGCTCGCTGGCCTGCTGGCCAAACTGGCCTCGCGGACACGTAGCAGCGTCCGCAGAGAGCTTTTGGCCTATCGTATTGGCTTTGAGCCTCCTCTTAAGAAAAACTTTTACACGAACCAAATTTCACGGTAACAATACAACTAAAGAAATGAAATGGGAACTACAATACGAAAACAATCTCAATCTGCGGAATCATCAAGAGTACTTTTATTAAGTTAGAGTTCTTGTCGATTAATAGTACTCTCCTGGCATCGTTCTTGTTTTATGTACGCCCGCGGGAAATAATCTAGCACACATGCCCGAACCAAACCAACCAGAAGCGACACTCTTCTTCGCAAGGAAAGCATTTCTCGAATATTTACTCCCGATCAGATGAGAAATGTTTGCTTTTCCTCTTTGCTTCTCCTCCGACGTGGGGAAAGACAGACGGGACAGATAGGCGGACAGGCAGAGGCGGGCGGGCACCCCTGCAATCCAGGTCACAGAAATGCCCTTTGTGTGCGTGTGAGAAAGAGAGCGAAAGAAAGTAAAGGGTTGGGGAGGGGAGGTGCAGAAGTGAGAGAAGGGGGCAACCCCGCCCCCACAACGCCCGCCACGCCCCGCCACGCATCCCTCTTCTTCCCCAAGAACTGCTTTATGGAGACGCAGATCAGCTTATGTACGGGCAAGATACGCCCTGCACTTAGGAGAGGAGAGGAAAGGCCCTCGGCGGACGGACGACACCGGAAATGGCGCTCTTCTCCTCCCAAGCTCCCCCGCTGCTGCTGCTGCCCCTCCCTTTCCCCCCTCTCCCTCTCTCCCCCACGGCACTCGCTCTCTCCACCCTTGTCGTCTGCTCGAGGAGCCTTTCCTTGTTTTCGGCTCTCCGCTGCCGCGCTCTCCTTCGTAAAATATATATACAAAGGCCAGCGGGGGCATAACCTCTGGGTCACCGCGCCCTGCCCCGCCACACCTCGGCCGCGCCCGCCGGCGGGGTAAAAGAAAATAATGAATAATTCTGCCCCTCTCCGCCGCCACGCCTCTCCCCGGCACGACGATACCGTACAGCTTCCACCAGAATCATCATGCCCGGACCATCCGGGCCGGCATCCGGTGGCGCAGCGCAGAGCGGCGCAGAGCGGCGCAGAGCGGCGCGGGAAAGGGGCGGCAGGCAGGACTCTTGAAGGTGGGCGTAAATCAAGGAGGGACGTTGCTGCTGCTGCCGCCGGGTCTGTCGAGAGGAATGTTTACGGCGTGACAAAAACTGTAAAGGGCGCCGCTGCGCCTGCCTAGCCGTTGTGCCTACCGCCTCCCCATTCTCTCTTTCTCTCTCGCCCTCTCTCTTCTCCTTTCGCTTGCTCTCTCTCGCTCTCTCCCTCGCTCTTACCCTCTCTCTCTCACCCTCGCTCTTTCTCTCCCTCTTATTTCTCTTCCTCGACGTCGCTCACGCCTCGGACTCAATCTGTCGCATAGAGAGGGGAAGGGTTGTGGGGTGGGGTCGAAGGGAGGGGTCCTCCCCGTACCGGCTGCTGCATTTTTGTCATGTTTTCGCCACGGTTGACGCGGAGCAGGTGCCGGAAGGTAAAAGGGAGGGGCAGAGAAGGAGGGGGGCTGGGCTGGGGCTGGGTTGGTGGAACAGACAGGGGTTGTCGTCTAACGGCCCTAAGCACAGCCGCCGGA
>NW_026267220.1:587358-592835 GCF_000697945.3 Frankliniella occidentalis
CCCCCCCTCTCCAACGGTGCCCCCTGTCTCCCTGCGCCTGGGGCCCCCAGCGGAGCGCGCGCTCACTGCCGTGTGCTGACGTGCGTGTATCTTCGAGGCAAGAAAAATATGGGCGGGACCGTGTTGACTTTTGTGTGAGTCCTGGCCGCCCTGCCGTTCCCGCGCCGTGCCGGCCGTGCCCCCGGTGTGCCGTGTGCGAAAGGAAGACGTCCGGACGGCCAGAATATTTTCGTTTTACTTTGTCTGCTCGGAGGGCGGCGGGGGGAGTGCGGAGTGCGGAGTGCGCGGCCCTGGTTGCGCCACCCGACCTGGGCGCGCCGCTTTATTCGGCTTCATTCCGCGAGTAGCGAGTCATGATGATGTGTGGTAATATATATGTGTACACCTTTAAAATCGAGTAGAGAAATTCTTTGCAATCGCTGCTTTGGGAAAAGTCCAAAGACTCCAAAATGCTTTCTAACTCTTTAGCCCGCTTTAAACTACGAAGCCATGTGATGGCAAACTTTGACGCACGGTGTACCATGAAAAGTAAATGGAGGTGACTTTGAAGTTTAACGGGACCACATATTAACCAATCTGCCTGCCCGTTGTGTGTTTCAGTGGAGGCGAAGAGGCTGATCGGCGCGTACCCCGAGAACCAGCAGCTCATCGACAGCATCGGCGTGAAGCCCTACGACATCATCTTCCCGGTGCAGGTCCGGCACCACGTCAAGATGGGCATCTCGACGCGAGACACCTCCCAGAAAGTAAGCAATTCAAAGTCCTACCGCACTTAAAACTACGAAAATAATCTAGTCTATCTGTTATGAAATGGAAAATACATGTAGCGTGTAGTTAGATGGTTTCCAGAGTAGAAAGGCCCGTTATGCCAGACCGTGCGCTGCACTACAAGTAAAGGAGTGACCAAATACGATGCAAATAGAGCGATATTGTGAAGCCAATTTGACGACTCTTGGGAGAGCGATATTAATTACATCGCTCGTTTGGAGTAACTTTT
Organism: Frankliniella occidentalis; assembly: GCF_000697945.3. Classification (NCBI taxonomy): domain Eukaryota; kingdom Metazoa; phylum Arthropoda; class Insecta; order Thysanoptera; family Thripidae; genus Frankliniella; species Frankliniella occidentalis. The sequence continues at coordinate 588,356 of NW_026267220.1, forward strand.
CGCGACATTTTTGGTTACGAATAAGACTCATTTTGAGTCATTTTCACAAACGTCGCTCGTTTAGAGTCGGTTCTGCGACATTTTCTGTCACGAAGAAGACTCATGTTGAGTCATTTTGCAAAAATCGCTCTAACAGAGCGATGAAGTCTATACGTCGCTCTATTCGGGAAAGAAAGGTCACTCTACGTTTTACAGTGTGTTCGCGGTGCTGTAAAGTGCCCGTGCGGCGGGCGGTGCTCTAAAGTACCCGTGCGGTGCTCCAAAATATCTTCCTATTAGGTGGGGCGCGCACCGACCTTTGATGCGCCCGTTTTCCCTCCATGCTGGGAGCAGTTTAAAATTGCCCGAGCGTTTGCGCGGTGCGTGGGGTAGCACGGCCCCACCGCATCGCCCATCTCTGTCGGACCCTCCTAAGAGCCGCGTCGATCCTTCAACCCATCTCTTTTTTCCCTATCTCTCTCTATCTCTGCACGTTACTTCTGCTCTTCTTCTGTGTACATTTAACTATTTGCCTGCCCCTTTCACCCTCTTCACGCGTCCTTAAGGTTCCTGACTTTCGTTGTGAGGGTGCATTCCTTTTTTTATTCCAACTTTGCCTTGTTTGCGTTTATTTTGTGATTCTGATTATACCGAATAATGGTTTTCGCACTGGTACCGGGCGGTGTTCTAGCTCTGCTAGAGAGGTTGCTCAGCGCAAGGTTTGGCGCAAGGCTTAACGCCAGATTTCGGAGAGAGAGAAGGGGGAGGTGGGGGGGGGGGCAGACTCTAACGGAAAAACTTTACAAAGCAGGCCCGCACGTTGCAGTGGCAGCCAAGCCCCATTGTTACCCCCCTCCCCTCCCCCATACCAGTTTTTTTTTTGTTCCATGTGATATAACACTGTGACAGAGAACAAAAGGCAGGGTTGGGAAAGGGAGAGGCAAGGGGAATGGTGGTGGTCTTTCCTAATCACACCGCATAATTTTTCACGCTTCGAAATTTGTCGCACCGGTCCATTCTACTTTTCCCTCTTATCCCCCCTCTCTCTCGCTCCAGCGGCCGAGGTGTCGCGGTGCGGCCGTAAGCAAGAGGGTGGCGTGACGTGGCGTGATCGAGCGTCATTTCCCATGTTTCCTGGTTCAGACGCCTACTAACAGCAAATGACAGAAAAAAAAACTGCAAGAGAAGGAATTACTTATTTTCTTTTGCGCCTCACAGTGGGTTTGTCGAATGAAACACGCTTTCTCGTGGCCAGTGTTTTTCCCTTTTTTTTGTGTTTTTGTCCCGAACGATCTGCTCCTCGGCCCAACATTCTTTGTAGCTGCTGGAATACACACTGAACGTTCAGTAAAAAGTTGGTCCACTTTTTAAATCTCTCGCAAAAATGAAAAAAGTAAGGAGGGGTAGGCAAAATTGCGACTCCCGGAGGAGTTGCGCGGTCAACAAACACGGACATCCTGATAAAATTTAAATTATTACTATTTTCGCTCGCAACAAAACGGGGCGTCCGAGCGCACTGTGCTGAGTTATCGGCCCCGTCCGGCCCAGTCCGCTGGGCTGACGCGCTCTCGCATATCAGCGGGCACAAAAGAAAAATGCCGAGCATTCCTCTCCCCCCGCCCCCTTCCCTTTTCCTCCCTCCCCCCTCATCCTCTTTATTTCCTCGGAGAGAGTCCGTTTAGAGTAACTGAGTAACTAGCGGGTCCATATCGTTTGTACGACCCGCGTTTCTACGACCTGGTGATTCCAAACCGACCTAAAACCATTTGTCCGACCTACATTTGTACGACCTCCTTTTTCTACGACCCGTGTAGAACAGTAGGTATTCAAAAGAAACGCCACCAAATTTAAAAATGTGGGAAAGCAGGATAATGACGCGCCCCTGCCTGTGATGATTGCACTAATTGTGCACTAAATCATGGCACTATCAGATGAATTTCTATGAGCATCGGTGGGGCCATCTTCATAAAGCTCTTTGACAGGAGATTGGGGTACTACGGGTAGTCGCACTAAATCTGCCGATGAGATATTCGGATTGCACTAATTGGGCAGTGAATCATGGCTGTTGACTGTTATGTGACGTGGGGCTGCACTCCGTCATAGTCGCGGTCTTCTCCTCACTGCACTTAAAGTACCCCTTTATGTCCTCTGAAGCCTTTCTCTTTGAGGCACACCCTTCCCAAATTTCATTAGGTTGACGAGGTTGGAGAAAAATAGGTCCGAGAAAATTAGGTCGGACGAAACCTAGGTCGGAGAGCACTTTTATGGATTGTAGAAAAATCACCAGATCGGAGAAAAATAGGTCCGACAATCTAAGTAATTACACCCCTGACACGTTGCAGTAACGCCTTGCCTTTACAGTGCGTCTACGTCACGGAGGACATTGCGTCCCTCGTCACGGGAAACGCGCTGCGTTGTGCTTGGTCTGGTGTGTATTAAATCGCGCTTCCTTCATTTGGAAATTTTTTTGGAATACCTTCTTTTCTACACGGGTCGTAGTTAATGTAGGTCATAGAAAAAGTAGGTCGTAGAAAATGTAGGTCGTACAAAAAGAGGTCGTAGAAAATATAGGCCGGACAAATGGTTTTAGGTCGGTCCGAAATCGCCAGGTCGTAGAAACGCGGGTCGTACAAACGACGCGCTCCCGTAACTAGCGCCGCGGCCTCTGTTTCGCCCTAGTGAAGCACGAACTGCATGTTGTGCATATACTGTGCATTTGGGGCGGCAGCCCGTGACGCGGCGCAGGGCCTGATGATGCAGCGCCGGGGAATAACAAAACTGCGCAAAACTGTGTTATCTAGTTTGCTTCCCGTTGGAGCGAAACGCCATACCATCGCGGCCGCTGGTAGTTGAGCTCATTTTGGTGCAGAATTTAACTCGGCCTCACCTCCATATGAATAAAAAAAAGTATATAAACTAGCTGACACCTTAAAGTTACTTATATATTCTTTATGGTTGGTCAGAAGGTTTTTCACTTACCGATACCTTCGTCGATGATCATCTGCTAAAAATATGCAGGTGCAGAGAAGACGGACGCGCCAAATTTTCAAAATTCCTTCGCTGATTTTTGTCAATGGTATACTCGGCGCTTTGGGGGCCCGGCGCGGCGGGCGCCCCGCGGCTGCCGCGTTGTTGTTGCTGCGGAAATATGTCAACGTCACGGGCGGGGCGAAGGCGGAAGAGTTGTCGCGCAGCGGCGCCATGCTGGGAAATCATTTCTGGAAATGTCGGTGCATATCCTTGTGTCTGTTGTTCGCCCCCGCGCTGCCGTGGGCCGTGCCTCTTCAGAGGGGATTTCTTGGTAGGCGTGCTCGTGAAGTTGAGAGGAGTCTTGCCTGCCAGCGGACCTACATTCTCAATGTCAAAGAACTGGTTGTGATTGCACTAGGTGTATCCTTGATTGGCGCTCGCGAAGTTGTAGAGTGGAGTGTTGCTTGCCATCCGCCGACCTTCACTCTTAATGTCAAAGACCTGAATTTGATCGCACGTTAACCATGCACCTCGTGAGCTCGTCTTTGGAGATGCACTGAATATTAACCGATGGTGTAAAGGACAAATTGTTCACTTCGTCCATGGTCCAGGAGCCAACACAAAATTGTCAACTTTTCAGATTGAATGATCTCTTTCTTTCGTAAAGATGCATGTAAAGATGTTGCGCCCACCGATGCGGCATTTGCGTGCAGTGTGGATCGAGCATCCCGCACACACGTCCCTTGTCATTTGGAGTTCAGACACCCAGCCCCCGCCCTCCTGCTCGCCTCACGCTCACGGCCACGGCTCTCTGTCAGGCTCGCTCTCACAACACACCACGGTGATCCCCTTTCTCTCCATGTGTCGCTTTTCGTCCTCTCACCACCTGCCGCCTCCTGGTCCCGCCCCCCTGCCCCCCTGGGGGGCCGCGCCTGTGGCCGTGCTGCTGTGCCGTGCCCGGCCCCGAGAAACGCTCAGGAGGAGAGGGGCTCTGCCTGCCGTCGTCGCGGGCGGGGCCCAGCGAGACGGTAAAAAGGTGCGGTGCCACCTACTTCCTTTTCCCCCACCCCCCTCTCCTCCCTCTCGCTCTGCTCTGCCTCTTGCCCCTCCCGCTGCTCTGCCGTGAGATTTGTACGAGTACACGGCGAGCCCACTCCCATGTGCGGCTTTCGACCACTTACGGACAGACACATCCCTTCTTACTAAGGAGGGGGAGACGTCCGCGCACGTCCGCCCACCGGCGCGCTCCCGGCCCCCAGCCACTCGCGCCCGCCCTGATGGAGCGCGCGGCGCAGCCTGGCGAAACCTGGCGCCTTCACGAGCAGTGTTGTGCGGCTGCACTGCCGAAATATTTCACCATCAAATGTTTATTTTTTGACTGACCGGTTACCTCCACCCATCACCCATCACGACTTGAATGTATCCGACATCTTCTCTCCCGCTCTCCCTCGCTTCCATCTCCCTTCCTCTCTCTCCCTCCCTCTCTCTCCCTCTCCCTTCCTCCCTCCCTCTCTCCCTTTCTCCCTCCCTC
>NW_026267220.1:592885-595342 GCF_000697945.3 Frankliniella occidentalis
CTCTCTCCCTCCCTCTCTCCCTCCCTCTCTCTCTCCCTCTTTCTCTCCCTCTTCTTTCCTATCTCTCCCCCCTCTCTACCTCTCCCCCGCCCCTCTCTCCTTCGCCGTGCCTCTCTCCGTTTCCTGCACTAAACCCGACATTCACTAATTTATCTCCGCGGGTTTGACGTCCGCGGCCGGTGCCCCGCCGCACTTCGATACCGATTAGCCTATCAGACCCTGACGGACCCCATCAGCCCCATGGAGGCCGTCGGCCGTCATCCTAACGGACTCATCGTCATGGATCTTGTGTGCTGCCACAAAAACGCCCAGATTTCTCACTGTTGTCCATTTTTCGGCTCACTGATAAAGTGGATGAATATCTTTATTTCTGTTTGTACAAATTCAAGTACAATCTCAGAATAACAATAGTTTTAATACGTTTCCAATTATTTTCCTAAACTCTGCGACACACCAACTAGAGTTATATCCTTTATTTGTACTTCATTCAAAGCAGATACTCGCGAAACTCTCTGTGCACCCGCTTTGAGAGAAAAGTTGACCTCCAGCTCCAGCACCTAGCGCACCCTCTCTTATTTTTCGCGGGTAGTTCCGTTCCTCCCCTCCCGTAGTAATATTTTTTCATCCCGAGCGCGTCGCGTTCTTTTAAGAGCATGTAGCATTTAAACGCCCCGGCTCCCCGCGCCGCCCAACTTTTTCTCCCGCTGCTGCTGCTGCTGCTGCTGCTGCTGCTGCTGCTGCTGCTGCCGCCATGCCGAGCCTGCGCTGCCCGCTCTGGGGCAGTTGTGTGTCGTGTTTTGCGAGACTGGCCCGGCGCTGTTGGTATGCGTTTTGCAAAGGAGCAGCAGGGGGAGGGAGTGCCTCGGCCAGCCCGGGGCTCTGTTCAATTCATGCGCGTGCGTGTGTGTGTGCGTGCGTGCGTGCGTGCGTGTATGTGTGTGCGTGTGTGTGTTTGTATGTGTGTGTGCATGCGCGCGTGTGTGAGACTCGACGACACCGTCCCACCCCTACCTCGCATATGGCGGACCGTTGCGGTATAATCCCCAAAATAATGTCCCCTCGGAATTAGCGTTTGTGAATAAGCGGGCTTGGCTGCTTCTCCTTCCGCCGCCCCTTCCACCCCCGCTCACCGTCCCTCCCTCCCTCCCACCAGACCTCCAGAGCTGGGGCCAAGTTGAGGACAGGCCGGGAGAGATGGGAGGCCCGCAGAGGGGGAGGAGGCAGGCAGGCAGGCAGGCAGAGGGATCAGGAGGTACGAGCGCGTGTGCTGGAGGGAGGGGGGGGCGGGGAATAATGATCCTTTTCCGACGTGGTCGGGCACAATCGCCGACCCCGCTGTCTGTCGGTATGATGTGTGCAAGACCACAATCAAATGTAAATGATTTCCCCTGCGCGCTGCTGATGGTACACCGGGCAGTCGCGCCCGCCTCGCGTCGCCCGGAACAGAACGAACGCATGCATAATGCCAGTAGCTTTTTTGCTCTTACTTCCGTGCGGCGCGGTATCGACGAGTCTGCTGCTTTCTGCCAGTTACTTCGAGAGAGAGAAAGAGAGAGAGAGAGAGAGAGAGAGAGAGAGAAAAAAAGTCTCTTCCTTCCCCCCCTCTACTCTCTTTCTTATACTCTCTGGCTCTGAGGAGGCTGCCGGTCGCTCCTGGCCGCCCTGGTGTGATTATCAACGTTTATGTTGTATTTTCCCCCGATTTTATTCTTCCTTTCGCCGAAGCATCGTCTCCCCTTCGAGCCATACCATGCTTCAGCTGCTGCTGATGATCCTGCTTCGGCAGCATGGTCGCGGCTGCTGCTGCTGCTTGTTTCAATACTGCCTCTCTCTCTCTCTCTCGCTCGTGTGTCTCGTCGGGGCGGGCCACGGCGGCGGTGGCGGCGGGGGCAATGTGCTTTCCTGCGAGATACTCATTCATGTGGATAAACTAACGGAAGCGCAAACAGATCGCGTGTCAAACACACACGGCGCCGAGAGTGCTGAGCACTAAGCGGAACGGAGCTGACGGGCGCGATGAGCCGCTGGGGGTTAGCAAAGGGGGGGGGGGGGGGGGGGGGGGGGGGGGGGGGGGGGGGGGTTAGCGTAAATCTGAGTCACCAGTCGAAATTCTGAGCGGCGCTCTTTTCGGTTATTTTTGATAACTTACGAAATTTACTCTGACGGTATTCATGATAGCTGCATGAATCGAGTCCCGAGACTTTACCCCTTCCCTCCCTCTATGCGTCTCTGTATCTGTCCCTCTCTCTCTCTCTCTCTCTCTCTCTCTCTCTCCCTCTCTCCCTCTCTCCCTCTCCCTCTCTCTCTCCCTCTTCCTCTCGCCACCGCCCCTTTCGGTCCGGGCCCTTATCTCTCAGCGTATGCAGATTGCGCCGTTCTCCCGATTATTCCCCAAACGGCCCCGGCGCCATCCTTATTAATCGTCTTTTTATTGCGCGGCGGTGCTCCCCCCCCCCC
>NW_026267220.1:595392-599186 GCF_000697945.3 Frankliniella occidentalis
CCCCCCCTTTCTCTATCCCACACCAGGACTTCCCACCCCCTCTCTCCGGGGGCCCAATTAAGCAAGGACCCGCTTTCAAAAAGTCTTTTAAACGCGTCGCGTGTGTTGGTGTGGCCTTCCCGTTTTGCGTATGGACAATGGGGGGTTATTCCGCGTTACTCTGCTCAGAGGAAATGGCGAGTGACCTCGATCAGAAAACTCTTCCGATGTCAGCACTGCTAAAATTTCACGAAGACATTACTTTGCAAGTTACGAAGAGAAAGTGGATGCTTCACAGTTACAAGGCAGTTGTTTTTCCAGTGCAGCCTAGCAACTACGACTTTCGGAGCTCGTAATTCCGAAACATTTGTTCTCACTGAAAACAGCGTAATAACGCATGTCATCACTAGATGATAACGCTGTGTACATTTCAGTTTTTGTGGAATACTTTCTAAACGAGCTCTGAGATTTAATTTTCGAAAGCAGCATCGGATTTCCCGCAGAATTTCCGATCAAACAAGCCTACATGTGATAGGGTTCGGAGTTCAAATAGTAATAATCCGTAATAAGACGTGTTCTTAGACAACCTTTGTTCAGAACCCTATCACATATGTAGGCTCGTTTGATCGGAAGTTTTACGGGAAATTCAATGGCGCTTCCAAAAATAAATTTAAGCGCTCGTTTAGAAAATATTCCACAAAAACTGAAATGTGCAACGCGTTATCATCTAGTAATGGCATGCGTTATTACGCAGTTTTCAGTGCTCTTCGCAGGTTGTTGGCAGTGTGCCTCGAGTATTCTAGTTTTGGTTAGTGCGGGCAGCGTACGTTTTCTCAGTGTTGCGACAGACTCTCATACTTTTCGCACGCTAGGAAGAAGAGGGCTCTGGGCCGTCGGCCGTCACTATCTTCGTTTCATTTATTAAGAGCGCATCCTTTGTTGTGGTTTTATTTCCCCCACTTCACTTTCTTACCCGCGACGGGCGCGACGGTGGCGGGAAGAAATAATGAACGAGTGGGGGAAGAGAGAGAGAGAGAGAGAGAGAATATGGACGGAGGGAAGGAAAAGAGAGGAGAGGGAGGGAGGCAAATAAGTTATCGCCAGTAGTTTGGCCGTCACCCGCTGCGAGCCCGACGCGTCTGCCGTGCATTGTGGCGCTCTTGGAGGTACTTGCGTGCTGCGGCCACATTTGTGCCGTGTCTTCAATAACGGATACCCCCGATCGCCAATCTGGACAGTTCATTTTTCCCCCCTGTTCTCAACACCTTCCATCGCCCCTTTACTCGCCCCTTCACTCGCCTCTGTCTCTCTCTGTCTCTTTCGCTCTGTCTCTTGCTCTGTCTCTCGCTCTCTTTCTCGCGCTTTCTCTCTCTCTCTCTCTCTCTCTCTCTCTCTCTCTCTCTTCCGCTCTCCCAATCCCACTCTCCCACCCCACATCTCCATTCCCCTCTCCCTCGCACAGTAGTGCTGTGCTGCATTTATCAGCGGAGTGGAGGACGGTCGCCACCTGAGCACAAGCAAGCAGCTATAGCGCCTGCCAACTGCAGCATAGGCTAGCCCGCCGAGCACGAATGCAAGCGCTTTGCCTATTCCGCGGGCGCCTTGCTTGGCCTCGCCCCTCCCTCGTGCACCCCTCTATACGACAAACCAAGCCACACTCACGTTCCTCTTGCACCCCCAACTCCTCCCAGTCCTATTTCCGTATTCACCCTTCCATTCCACTACAGTATCTTCCCTTCCCTCTCCTCTTGCCCACCCAGCCCCGCCCGGCCCCGGCCGTTGGAAGGTGTAGCTTTCCAGTGGATGGATTTCCAATCATATCACGTGTACATTTGCCGCTCTTCCGATAGGAGCCCGGAGGGTCGCGGGGTGGAGAGAAAGAGAGAGCGATAGAGAGAGAGAGAGAGAGAGAGAGAGAGAGAGAGAGAGAGAGAGGACGGAGACGGAGACGGAGGGACGTGGGCGGTGGCTGAGGAGGAATTATCAATTTCTGTATGTATGGAAAGCATTCCCTGCCGCGGAAACGAGAGAAGAAAAATACTACTTCCCGATATGCCCCGCGTCCTCTCTCTCTTTCCTTCTCGTCGGTTGGATTCCGCAGAGTGCCGCTGCTGCTGCTGCTGCTGCTGCTGCTGCTGCTGCGCTGCCATACGCGTCGAGATACAATTATTAGAAACGATGGGGGAAAAATGAAGAGGAAGAAGTAAAATGAAATAGAACCGACGGGGAAAAGAAGAAGTTTGTCGTGCTAAAGTGATATTAAAGGAAGTGTGTGCGCGCGCCGCACCTGAGAAGGGAGACACAGAGACAGCGATGCAGTCGTCGACGCTCCGCTTGTTCTCGTACAAGAGGCGGCAGGCCGGGCGGATGGGTGGGGGGAGGGGGGTTGGGGGCGGTCACAGGAGAGCAAGAATTAATCTCGGAATAGAAAGAAACACCCCGGAACGAGGAAGGAGACGACACACACAACAAAAAAGAGGGGGTGGGGGGAGGCAGACGAGTTCCGGAGGAAGTGGAAACAAGAAACACAAAACTAGCGAGAATGAAAATTTGGCGAGATGGCTTTATGACTTCCCGTCCGTCTTTGCCCACTTTTATCCGTCACCCCTTTTTCCCTTTCCTTTTATTTTGTTCATTGCGTTATGCACAAGACTTGTCGCACCCGCTGCCTCTTTCCTGTAATAACCCGAACCCACCCCACCCTCCTCCCACCCTCTCTCTTTTTTTACGCCGCCCTCTTCGTTTTCATTACACGGATGCATTAGGGTCGTTCATACGGAGAGGGGAGGGTACATAAACACTTGACGGCATAATCTGGCTTAAAGGCGTAAATAAAAGGAGCGACGTGAAGCCCTCGCGCTGCTCACGGCACAACTTCCTCTTACGACTTGCGTCGATGATGACGACGGGCGCGTGTTTGGTGTGCTGCGTGTGTTGTTTGGTTTTCGCCCGCTAGTTTTCCTACTAACATGTGTGGTGTTTGTGTTTTGGCTTGCAGAACTCGGGCCGGCCGTACGATGGATATGGGCCAGTCAACAGAAGGCAAAAGGTGAGTTTGGGGAGCGCTGCTTGCTGCTGGCTCGTCTCAGTGCGGGATGTTCGGCGCCCGCTATCCCGTCCACCGGAGCGCACTGCTGTAAACAGACCTGCTATTGGAGTTGCAGTGGAGTGCACTGGGCATGGGTCTCCACCCGGCCCGCACCGCCGTACCCCTTCCCGCGCCGCCACGCCCCGCCCCCGGAGCCCCGCTGGCTGCCAGATCCCTTCCAACTCGCCCTCTCTTTGAATTCCGGCGCGCAAATCACAGCTCAAACAAAACACGCTCGCTGATGATTCGTGTTCCCCAGGGCATAAAGCTCGACTCGAATCGGTTATTGCACGATATGGTTCGACCCCGACCTCCCCCCCCCCCCCTTCCCATCTCTCTCTCTCTTACCCGTTCTTTTTCTTCGCTTTTCTATATTTGACTGTTGCCACCGAGAGGCAGCGCGGTCAGCAACTCTAATACCGGCACTCAGCGTTCGCTACTGTTTGACAAAGCACCCTCGACACAATACTTCAAATGGATATTTCTCTCTTTCCCTGAATGTCGAAAGAAAATAGCAATAACTACAAAAAAAAATAACACATGGAAATTTTCTTGATAAACGATTTCTCGGAGTACTTGGCTAACACAGCGGGTGTAGATGATTTGCAGTTGGTTCTGAACACCAACGTCTCTTGCCGGTCCCTCTTCCCCCTGCCTGCCCCTCGACGCCTTGGCCAACTAACTCAGCCCTACATCACCTGCCCCATCTATCACTCCCCACCCACCC
>NW_026267220.1:599236-603153 GCF_000697945.3 Frankliniella occidentalis
CCTCCCACCCTCGAGCCCTGACCCTGCTCTGCCCCGTCTCATCCGAGTCGTCGGACCGCTGTCACTCAGCCGGGCAGGACCGGGACGGTCGGGGTGGCAGCGGCGGCGAGGACTCGAGGACTCAAGGACTCTGAGGCGGTGCTGCCGCTGCAGCGTGGAAATGAACAGTCGGCAAGTTTGATGCAAAAACTCTCGTCGTGTGCGAGGCTGGGCGTGGCGGGGCTTGGCCGGGCTTGGCGGCGATAGGACAAGCGGGGCTCAGAAGGCTGCGCTGGGAGGGACTGGACTTGGGCATGGGCACGCCGGGCAGCAGCAGGGGACGCTGCCCCCTTGTTAGCTGGCTGGCTGTGCTGCTGCTGCTGCAGGGTCCGGGGGAAAAGAGGGTGGGGAGAGGGAGGGGGGCTGGTCAGCAGGCGGGGCTGGTCTGCTCGGCCCGGTGTAACCGTGACATAGTACTCCCAGGGATGGTGCCCCCCTGAGTACATAATCCCTAGGGCAGTTGTACTCCCCCTATAGGGTGGAGTACACCATCCCTAGGGCAGTTGTACTCCCTCATCTCAAGGGGGGTGGAGTACATTGACCCTAGGGATTATGTACTCCAGGGGGGAGTACACTATCCCTAGGGCAGTTGTACTCCCCCACCACAAGGGGGTGGAGTACATTGACCCTAGGGACCATGTACTCCAGGGGGGGGTACACGGTCCCTAGGGTAGTTGTACTCTCCTGCCTCGAGGGGGGTGGAGTACAACTGCCCTAGGGATAGTGTACTCCCCCACTGAGGGGAGTACAACTACCCTAGGGATAGTGTACTCCCCCGGGGGAGTACATTTTCCCTAGGGCAGTTGTACTCCCCCCATTTTTGAAAAAGGCGCTGCAAGTGCTCTCTTTGGGCTCTAGGTGTACACGGGACAAATTGCTGACCGACTAACTATGACACCATGCCTATTTAACCGAGACTGGAACTCTGACGAGACCGAATGGCGCCCTAGTCCATTGCAGAATTGACCCGAATTTTGTGTGGGCTTGTAGCACGGTCCAGCAGGTTTAGATCAAGTTACTTTTAGGCGTTCAGGATTAATTTTACCATCCGCCGCTCAATCTGTTTGTTTTCGGGTGCACTGGTACAACAAGTGTTCATAATTTGCACACCAACGTGTGCAAGTCATGATTTTACACATTAAATAGGGTTTAACTCAAGTTGCGCACTTGCGTGGTTTGCAACGTCTAGGCGTTTTGCAAACGTTTCAATTCTACACACTTGGACACACAGCTCTATGCTATCAATAGAAACCACATTGTGTACAGTTGCTATACGTTTCGGAAGTGTCGGAAGTTTAAACACCAATTGACGTGTAACCTAGTTAGACACCACAATGTGCAAAGTTTAACACTTGTTAAAGTGTGGCACAGCAGATCGGAGTACATGGTTACTCACGCATCCCCGTGAACATTGAACAAGTGGGACCTCTGAGGCCGCTGCGAGGGGGTGCTGTCACTGGCGTTGATAAAGGTACATTGACTTTAAATCAAAGTTGACTTTGTTCCTGTATGTTTTGTGTGTGTACGTCTTTAGGTATAGCGTGCCCGAGGCAAAGTAATAGTCTGAATGTTGTCTGGAACCTTGTCGATGCTGACGGTTAATTCGTAGATAAAAGGCAGTTAAACGGCAGCTCATCGGTAGACAATCGGCAGTCTATCGGTAGCAAAACCGTAGTCAAACAGCAGACAATTCTCTCTGTCAAACGGCAGACAAACCACAGCCATAGCCCCTGTGTCTGTCTGTTCCCCAAGAAGGACGTGAGCCAGAGGTCTAAATTTTTTAGGGTAAGATTGATGTCACTTTTAGACAGCGAAACGGTTGGTGCAAATCCTGGCAACTACCCCTGCGTGGATCTGAGAAGTTATGAGGAATGTACTAGAAAAAATAAACATTTTTTTACGGTGTTCTAAGGTGTAACTGGCAAAAGTAGGACCGTTGGAACGAAAATTTCGTTCGTTCTGCTCTATCTCACTGTTTCGACGCTATATAATCTGTAGATTTAGTCTTTCTATTTTAAATGGCCACTAAACAAAATTTCCGATCGGGCACTTTCATATAGCCTTTTAAGGGTAATTTCACACAATTACACCTTTGTCTAAGTAGAGCCATTGGTGCAAAAAAAAAAAAACTCTAAGAAGAGTGGGCTTATTTTATATAGGCACATCCATTATGATATTTGTCCACTTCCGTGCAAAACCAATCATTATCTTTCGTTGTTTTGTTGTATTTTACAAGCTCCTTTTATGCTATTACTTTTTATTATAGAGAAATCAAAGCGGACACGCTCGGAGTCATTCGTAGTCCTTTTACAACATGCCCGCCAGTATATTAATTATCTTCTGGGTGTCGTCATATACATTTTTATGTAAGAAATGCGTTATTGGTCCCGAAAGCTAACATCAAAAAATTAGGAGGAGTTTGGTAAAAAAATTGCAAATATTCTAGAAACTGCGGCACAGTACAGCGTACTGAGAGAATTTTAAGGTGTTAAGTTTTATTAACGAAGGAGACGGCAAGGATATACTAGGCAGAAAAATGGTTGTTTCGACTGAATTCGTCAACACGGGGGTCGAAGGCCCGTCCCAAACGCCACCGGCAGCCCAAGCTGCGCCCGCTCCCTGCCGAACTGAGTTGCCAGTGGAGCGAAGCGGAGCTGGCAACTTGGTTTGGTGGAATAGCGGGCCGGCAAAGCTTGTTTATCGGACACGTTTCCATGACTCCTCACTGTAAACTGGTTGACGACCGCCAAATATTGACGTTCAAAGAAAGCACTTGCAACGCCTTTTTTAAAAATCGGGGGAGTACAACTGCCCTAGGGAAAATGTACTCCCCCGGGGGGAGTACACTATCCCTAGGGCAGTTGTACTCCCCTTAGTGGGGGAGTACACTATCCCTAGGGCAGTTGTACTCCACCCCCCTCGAGGTAGGGGAGTACAACTGCCCTAGGGATAGTGTACCCCCCCCCTGGAGTACATGGTCCCTAGGGTCAATGTACTCCACCCCCTAGAGGTGGGGGAGTACAACTGCCCCAGGGATGGTGTACTCCCCCTGGAGTACATAATCCCTAGGGCCAATGTACTCCACCCCCCTTCAGGTGGGGGAGTACAACTGTCCTAGGGATGGTGTACTCCACCCTATAGGGGGAGTACAACTGCCCTAGGGATTATGTACTCAGGGGGGTCCCTGGGCCCGGGAGTACTATGTCTCGTTGACACCGGCACCCTTTGCATGCCGCTGGCGTTCGGTAAACGTCCAGTCCTACGCGCTTTCTGTTCTCCCCCTGTCCTCCCCCTCCCTACCCTGCCCCTTACCCCACCCCCTCGTCACACACACACACACACACACACACAAACCCAGGGGTTGTCAGTAAGGAAAAGAAAACGGTGTGAGTGAGAAAGCTGAAATGCGTAGCAAATAGAGGAGACTTGTGGGCGGATATGAGGGGCAGAAAGAGAGAGAGAAACGAGGGGAATACGGGTCTCGCTCTTACGGCCGCCAACCAGCCCGAGCGCCACGGCTGCCTGAGCCCGCGCCGATCTTAAACTTACCCGCGCCTCGCTTTAGACAAGGTTCTCCTCTCCCGACCGGATTGCACAAGAAGACTTTCCGCTCTGTTTTTGTTTTGTTCTGTGGAGTTGCAGTTTGTTTTAGAGGGCGGGTCGTGGCGGGGCGCGCGGGGGCGCTCGGAGGGCGCCGCTCGGAGGAGTGGTGGGGCCCGACCTTCCGCTCGGGGGACCGCCGCCGGTTCACAGATACAAAGTGCGCTCGAGATGTATGGAGAGGTTTCCCGCGCGCAAAACGATTTTGTTCAGTTGTTCCCTGTGACGTCTAATTGCATGTAAAGTGGTCCGCCTGGGCTGCTGGTCCCGCGGAGGAC
>NW_026267220.1:603693-605895 GCF_000697945.3 Frankliniella occidentalis
AACAAAAGTAATAAAATGGATCCTGAGAGCGGAGCTCCATCAGTAGCACAGCCGCAATCAGGCCCCACCTCCTCCCACGACTCGCTTTTCCTCTTTCTCTCCCCCTCCCCATCCCCTCTTTCCTTTCCTTCGCGGAGCTTCGGCCCCGCCCGCCGTAGTGGGTGGGGGCCGGCCGGAGGGGGGCGGGGCAGGGCGCCAGGGACGCTCTCGGACACGTTTAGTTTGGGCTAAACTGCAGTTTCGTCGTCTCCTTCAACTTATATATATATGGCGCTGGGCTGCTGCCGGGGGAGACGCCGGCGCGGAGGCGGAAGCTAGGGGAGCCGTGCCCAGGGCGCCCGCACAAGTGTTCATCCTGTTTCGCTCCAGTTTTGATTTTTATTATTTTCCTCGTGCTTTTGCTCTCTTCTTGGCCGGTGTTTGGCCGGCTGCTCTCGCCATGTACATGTCGCCAAGTCAGTTTTCGTAGTGTTGTTTTGGCGGGCGCTAGAGGGAAAGCAGACCTGATTCAATTGTGTGAGTGCAAACTATTCTGCACTGAAGATTATACAATTTTGTCGTGCTACTTTCACTCATGGCCTCAATTTGCTTTTTATTTTTAGGGGTGTGTGTGAGAATTGATCCGATGTGTGACTCTTATCACACTCTCATTGAAAGTACCGGCAGTTGGGCCGCCTCTGTTGTTCGCCAGATAAGCCCTGCATGGCTGGAGCCTGGCCGGGCGGTGTGGTCGCTGCTGTGAAATCAGGACTAATAGTTTGTGGATCGCACAAACAAACAGGTCGTATCGGGCGGGGCTTGTCCGTTGGGGGGGTCAGCCCGGCGCTAGCCCGGCGCGTCCTCGCCGCGCTTTGCATAAGCCGGCCTGTGCTGTGAGCCGCGCTGCTACCCGCCCCGCTTGCAGGGCTCCTTGAAGGGGTACCTCGCTGTGCACACAGCAGGGGCCGAGGAGCTCGCCGAGCAGCAGGCCCTCAGCGGAGTGGAGAGGCGCGGCCTTGCCCGCCCCTCACTTACCACAGGGCTCTGAGCGGCTACACTGCTGTGCAATTTCGTTCACAGCGCCGCTCATCGCGTTTATTATTTTTGGCCCCACCGTGCCCGCCGGTAGTGCCCGTTACCCCGCTTTTGGGCTGGTTTTAGTTTGTTTTCGCGCCTTCCGTTTTGAAAATTACAGCACGTTTAACCGGCCCGTTACCGCGTGTTACGAATCCACGCAACCGAGGCAGTTGGGGTTCGGGACTCTGTACTACAAGCGCGGCTAGGCTGGGGTGGGGCGGGGTGGGGATGGGCTGCTCGCAGCGCTAGCAGCGGCGCTAGGCTAAAGGCCACTTGACGTAGGACTCGATCTGAAACTCCTCTCGAGTCTTGGCTCCGGAGCTTGGCAGAGCGACAAACGCTGTAAGACGCCCTCCTGGACTGGCAGCGCCATAGTAAGGTCGGACAGGCTATCTATCTATCTATCTATCTATCTATCTATCTATCTATCTATCTATCTATCTATCTATCTCTAAATCTGTATGTATCTGTCTGTCTGTTTGTCGATTTCATCTGTACCTATTTGTACTTTTTTATCGACTGTATGCGAATATTTAGATGACGCATAGAAAATTAAAGATAAGCAAAGTACAGTCCACCTCTCTCTTGTTCGCTCTCTTTCTAATGCATGGGATGCCAACCATGACGTCTCTGGCCGGCGGCAGCAGCGCGAATCAGCGGGGGGTGACGCACAATGCATGGGGGTGGCAACCCCGTTTTATTTTATTTTATTATATTTCAGTCGGCAACGACACGTTTGCGTGAAATCTATTTTCGGAGCGGATGTAAGGCGTGGAGCGGTGTGGGTGGAGGAATAAAAAGATCAACAGGCTGCAAGCGAATTGCAGCGCCATTTTTGTGCTCGTGGCGTGCAGCGGCGGTGGTGCCCCTCCATGCGGTTCTCTGCAATAGAAATAACGATTTGATGCGAGGGGCTGCGGGAGGCCCGGAGCGGGTCCACCGCGCTCGCTGCTGCGAGATTTATGAAGTCGCCCCAAAAGATTTTGTTCCTTATGGCCAGACACACCGTGTGTGTAATCCCGAATGGCCGCCGCCGCCCTCCACCACCGCCGCGCACTATTCAAGAAAAATTGCAAGCCGCGAAATATACGACGCCATTTTCCATTACAAAAACATGCTTGCGGGCTGGCCGTGAGGTGGGTGGGT
>NW_026267220.1:609730-616632 GCF_000697945.3 Frankliniella occidentalis
CCCCCCTCGCCCCTCTCTACCCCCCACCAAAACCTGCGTCCCGCCGCACCACAACGGGAGGGATGGAATGGATTGTGGGGATTCGGTTCTGCGGACAAAGGCAGAAATAAAATCCATGGCTTTGTCGAAACTTGCGCTTTGAAAATGTACCCTCACACACGTCTCTCTCTCTCTCTTTCTCTCTCTCTCTCTCTCTCTCTCTCTCTCTCTCTCTCTCTCTCTCTCTCTCCTCGTCCGCTCTCTTTCTCGCACACACACAGTGGCTTTGCACAATGGACGGCCAGCAGAGCGCGTGATAGATCATTTTGGCATGAAAGGCATCGCAGTGCTGCGGGGACCTGTAATTTAACCGAAAGAACACCGGATTGAATAGTCTCTTTGTTGTGTGGTCGTCAGGCGAGGGGCATGTTTAGCAGTAACAATTACTGTAATAGAGCGAATCATATCCCTCCAAAAAATCAGTTTCATTCATGTTGTTTTTAAAGAGAGAGAAAGATATAGAGCGAGAAAAGGAGAGAATTTTGCAGCAAAAGAAAATCACTGTCAGTCGACTGACTCGAACCTGTCTCTCCGTCTTCTCCTTAATAAGAAGAAGACGACGCCGAGCCGTTCGAACGGCTGGCAAACATTCATTAGCGTTGCCAATTATTTCGGTCCCGCTCCGCTCTTATCTTTCGTCCGAAATAATATAACGTTGTTGGAACCGTCGTGTTTGTTTGCACGGATCCGGGATGGTGCTGCTCGTCGTACTCGGGGCCTGGCAGCAGCACGGTGGCCGCCGGGGCAAGAGACCGCGCGCACCAAACTGTTGTTATTGTTGGTGGTGGTGGAGACTTGCTCCTGACCGCGGCTGAACGCTAATCTTCTCGGAGTCGTTAAATAAATATTTCTCCTTTCTCCCCTCCCCACGAGCAATTATATTCCAATGAGGAGGATTGCCTTGATGCCTTTTGCCTTCATTCCATCACTGCCAGTAGCCTTTCTTGCCCCCGCTGTGAGCACTTTGGGCATTTTATCTCAAACTTTTATCTGAAGTAAAACAATGATTAAATCGGTATTTAAACTCACGGCAATTCTGTGCAAACATGAGAGAATTCGTGAATGTTCATTTGTTAAGTAATCTTCAGATTTTGAAATCTCAATGTGTGTTGTTGATGTATACATCAACGACACACATTGTAGAAACGAACTTTTCTGCATTTCAGTGTGTGGAGAAAGCCTAGTAGAGAGTGTATATAGAAGAGGGTTTGGTGGTGAGGGGAATCGTCCGGTGTGGGTCCGGCCCCTCATCGTCCGGTCTGGCTGACAGACGCGAGCAAATGATGGCACTTCCTCGCTTGCCGTGCGTTGCCTCAGGGCAGCTCGCTGGACGGCCAGCGCGGGCACACCCCGCCACGCCCCGCCAGGCCACACCCCGCCACGCCCCGCCACGCCATGCCACGCCCCACGCAGATACGCACGCCCTAACGACGCGCATCCCTTGGTACTGCACGGAGGGCGCGGGCTTTGGCAACACACAACCTGATCGTCGCCAAAATAACATAGCACATAAGTTGTCTTTTTGTTGATGTTGTTATTTTTGTTCGAGAGTATGGGTGATTTAACTTATTATTCTGGTACTCTGCTATGCGTCCGCGTCCGGGCAACTATTGGGTCACTGGAAATGCATTTTTTTCCCCGCATTTTTGTTGGGGCAAAAGGAGTACTTTCGTGGTCTGATTATTTTGCCCTTTTGGTCCACGCTCACACGGTGACCCACTTCCTGACTGGTGCCCTTGGCTGCGCTGCTCCCCCTCATTATTTAAGAGAAGTACTCCGCTGTAAATCTTGCCACGGAACTGAAAAGAAGGATTGCGGTTGGTTAGCTCCTTCGCGTTGTTCGCGACCAATCGACCCTATTTTTTTAACCGTTCTATTGAGGGAAAGTTTGCCCGGCACGCTGTATTATTTTTTTTCGGTCCTTTTTTTTTCGTTTTTGTGCGAGCGGCCAAGAAGTACGATGGTGGTGGCGGTCTTCGGGTCAGCGGGACAAAAGGAAGTCGGGCTGTTAGGAGGAATGTAAAAAAAAGGGTTGGGATCTGGCCCGCTGGATAGAGGGAGGATAGAGGGATGGGGCGAGGGCGGGAAGAGGACAGGGATTAAGGAAGCGAATGGAAAATAAAGAGGGCAGTGGAGGGTCGTTAAGCCTAACGAGTGTGTAGCTAGTGATTAGTGTCACCAATCAGTATGCACGTCGCGTGGGGCCACGCTGCAATGCCCCCCCCCCCCCCCCTCTTTGGAACAAGGGGTTTGGTTCGATGGGCCTCTGCGCGGTCCGAACGCTGCTGCTGCTGCTGCTGTGGCCTGGAGCCTGGCGGGTGGCTGCATTATCGGACCACGAAAATGAACACGGGTATTGTTTCAGCGCCTGCGGGCTGCAGATCTCACTTGTTTTCAAGCCCCAATGTGTGCCGCGCGCGTTACAGGCGCTACACAGCGCCACGCCACGCGTCTCGGACCGACGGTCAGCATTAACTTATCGCAAAGGACAAAAGGCGGGACGGTCATGTGGGAGTTTAGCTTTAACTGGCTACACGGTTCAATTGTTTTCTGCTGCACCTACTTTAGAAACATTTTGAAGTAATATTAGGAATAAGTTTTAGTAATACTGACGAATTCCTTGATCATATCCAACAGATCAAAATTTGAACAGTTACTTCGGCGTATTTTCTAGTAAAAAGTTTAGAGTGTTCATACAATCGGTGTCATCCGTCACAAAATCGCGGCTCCCCGGGGGGAAACTCGCTTTCCCTTTTATGCTGGTGGATCGGGAGCGGGGCGGGGGCCTTATCGCATCACGAGAGCCATTAATATGGTATACGGGAGCGTGTGCGGCTGTGTGTTTTATTCTTGAGTGACACCCCCGCCCCCAGCCCGGCCCGGCCCACGCCGCGTTAGCGCTGCAGTCAGCAGACCTTGTTAGTCGGACCGGGCGGCGTGAGGGATACAAAACGCCGCGTCGTCAGGGCTATTTTATTTTGTCCTTATATATGTGTGCGGCGTGTGGGTGGGGCGGTGATGGAGGGGAGCTCTCAAATGTCGCAAGAAATTACTTTCTAAAAAAAACTTAGTTTCCTATTTATGCATTATTCTGCGTAAAAAAAAATTACACCTTACGACTGCAGCTATCTAGGCCGAACAACGCTTTGGAAATTGTAATTCTTTTCGTGCGAGCTGATTCCTGTTATGTCCTCAGTTATTCTTAATTTTGCCTCAATCGCAGAAATTTATCATCCTTAGTTTCATTAGACCTACATTTATTTACATTGCTGTTGATAAATTTATCTTATTTGAACTCTGAGTTCTAGACCATATACATAATAACAGTTATCGAAGTACGTTTGAACCGGTTTGGCCGTTATGACAGAACAGAAAAGAACCTTTTGGGATATGGATACTACAACTTTGCAATGAAAAACGCTATGGCAGTGTGGTCGCTGCGATCGAGACAAAAGCCCTGTGTGTCTGAATTTTTGAGGACCCTTTCCTTTCCCGCCTCTTTTGTTTGTTGTTGCGGTCGTGGCATCATGCATATCAATGAGTCGGCATCTCCGGCGAGCACATCCATGTCTGCGCGGCCTAGGTGCTCGAGCGCACTGTTTACTGCACCTTCTCTACTCTTCCATAGCCAGCGACGCTCTGCTCTCCCAACTCCCTCCGCGCCTCTGTCTTCTCCTCCCCCTCCCTCATCCCCCATGCGCTCCTCCATCCCCGTGCCGCACATCTCGCTCTGCTACGGGCCAATGAACTTTAGTTCTGCATTCAATCACGCCAGCGAATCAAAGTTAGTGCTGAAGCGCGCGGCTGTGCGGCCCGGGCTGCCCGCCCCGGCCTGCAGGAGCCCTCTCTCGTCTCACTGCACCCTCTGCCTTTGTTTTCCATCTTCGTCTCTTGAAAGAAAGGAAGACCGATAGACACTCTCCGTTTTTGTACTATAATAGTTATTTCAGGTGCAGCGAGGCCTCGCGGGCCGTCAAGTCAAGAAAGTTATCGCGGTGCGTTGGAGCCCTGCTGAAAGTTGTCATAGCCATCGTATGGCTAGTTCAGGGACAACCATAAAGTGATGGTTGAGGTAACGTTAAAATTTTTCTGAAAACGAAAATATAGTTCCGACAACTGTAGGATTGTTAATTTTAACTTTTCAACCATATTAGTAGTTGTCCCTGAATTAACCACACGATGGTTGACACGGCTTTCCATTTTTCTGGGTGTGGGTTTGGGTGTCGCGCCAGCCTATTATCCTCGGCAGTTCGACCCAGCCGCACTGTTTGTGTGCGTGGCGGTGGCGACGGCGGCGGCTCAGGATTCAGATTGTTATTCAGATTGATGCCGGCGCCATTTGTTTCAACCCCGCCCGGCCCGCCGTGCAGCGGCAGCAGCAGCAGTAGAGGCGCGGCCAGCAACGACGACTATAATTCTGAAAAATCTGTGCGCGCTTTGAAACGGCTGCTGTGAGCTCTGCCCCCCGCGCGCCTACGCACTCCAGCCGCAGCAACGGTGCTGGCGTACATGTTCCCTCGACCCACCGCCGTGTGGTGCTCCCAAGCGGTGTGCCCCCCCCCCCCTCACTACCACACATACTCGCAGGGTGCGTGCTGCGCGTTGAGCTAACAACACTCTCCAGGGTCCTGTGTAGGTATGTAGTAGACGTACGTACGGGCTTGGGCCCGAGGCTTGGGTCCGGGGCCCGCCGGGCGGCTGGGGCCCGCGGGGCGGTACGATGTGAGGGGGTCGGGAAGAGGAGATCTCAGGCAAGGACTGCTTTTATGCAATGCGAAATGTTGGATGTGAGTGTGTGTATGTGCGTTCCTAATTCCCTGAAGGATGTTTTTCTGCGCTCTTTAAAAAAAAATGTGTGTGTAAAAGTATTTGCGGCTCTGCTTTGATTTTATTTCCCCACCAACTTCATATCTCGCTTTTTCACTTTCATTATCTCTTCTCCATCCCAATGGGGTGGACTCTTCCGATCGAGGTGACACTTTTCAAGCAGGTCATGCCCTTCCCAAAGGAGCTTAGGATTGTCAATAGGTTGACGCGCGTTCGTAGCAGAAAATGCGACGTCTCGATCGGATGCGAATATCGGTCCGATGTAGGCGCACAAAAAAGTATCGGTGTGCTTCAAGCTCGGTCTACACAATTGTAACTTTTTAGAACCAAACTTGCTTCCGATTGAGACACTTCTTGTTTTGAAGAGCGCATCTCTGCTGTACACAAAATTACTTTTCCCATTCATAGAGTGTCTGAATTCCTGCACACTCCATGACAAATAGCTGGGCCACCCATCACGCTCACATGTGACTTTTGCATTATCGCAGTCAATTGGCTCATCGCTTTGCTACATTCAACAACGCGCGCTGCTTTTGTGTGGTCATGAACCGAGGCAAGCAGCAAGGGTCGTATGTGCCGCCGCGGGGGATGAATTCGAATTCAAATGACGCGGGGATGATTTGATTTCCAGTAGACCACACGCTCATGCTCCGCTCACGGCATGCGCGCGCACACACACACACAGGCACACACACACACAAACACGAACCTGCAAGCACTTTCAGGAACCGCACACGGACACGGAGAACTCACACAAACGCAGGCACGTGCGCAACACACACACACACACACACACACAGCAGCAAGGGAATGCCTCTGAGGGGAGCCACCCAGCAGTTCTCATTCTCATGGCGCTCTGAAGGGTGCTGCTCGGCCCGCTGTTAATCAAACTTTAATTGGGATTGGAGGGCGCGCCTCTCCTTCCGCCCAGCCCGTTTTCTCGATGGAGAACCTCTAACCCCACCCCTCCTCCTCCTCCTTTTCATCCCCCTTTCCCTCCAGATGGGCCGATCGGTCTACACTCAACTGCCCTATCACGGCCGTAACTGAAACTAAACAATTATTAGAAGAACCCCCAACCCTCCGTCTCCGTGGAGGCGTGGACAGGGCTATGATGGCGGCGGGTTCGGGCTCACGCAGTTTGCAAAATTTCGTCATTTCCGTGTGGTGACCATACTTAATCAAAAGTAGTATTGTGATGCCAGCATATAACCAATATGACACGCATTCAAACTCCACTCTTGTGTACTTAAGATTTTAGTTTATGCCATCACGGTTTTTTTTCTGAAAAATAAAAGAATAGCAAGGGGGCGGAGGACACGACTTTCCTTCTGGTAGAGACAGTCTTGGGGACTGTCTAAAAACGTAGATATATAGATCGCCTCTCCTGCCGCTTGCGGGGCGGGGGTCCGGTTCTGCTCAACTTCTCACCTTCCCGCCCCGCTGCCGAGCTGCAGAGCGCGTGCCCGATGCGCTTTTGATTGCGTTTCGGACGCGCGCAGGCATATTTCACGGGACGCTCCATTCATGGCCGTGTGTAAAGGGGCTAAGTGGGATTTGAACCCCGAGCAGCTCGGTGCGCGCTAGTGCAGAGAGAGGGAGAGGCAGCCAGCTCGCTCTGGGGCAAGTAGTCGCCTCGCCCTCGCCGTCGGCCCGTTGGCCACCATTTGCAGCTCTGTGTCCGACCTCGGCCGGCCGTCTTTCTCCATTTAAAGAGAGACTGCGGATGTTTAGGGACCCCGAGCCTGCGCTGCACGAGCCGCTCGGCCTGGTTAACCTCGCAGAGAGCAGTCCCTAGGAGCTGTCGTCGGCGTCCTCTCGCAAACATACTCCCTCATGCAATTTCTTTCCGTCTCTCTCTCTCTCTCTCTCTCTCTCTCTCTCTCTCTCTCTCTCTCTCTCTCAGCCCTGGTTCTCTTCATTCCCACCGGAGACAAAGCACAGCACAGTCCTAGAAGATAGTCGCGGCTCTCCGGAGGGAAAGAAAGACACCGACCCCCTCACTCACTCCCAGCTGCTGCAACCACCCCCCCCCC
>NW_026267220.1:616682-617954 GCF_000697945.3 Frankliniella occidentalis
CCCCCCCCTCTCCTCTTTTTCCCCTTTCCTCAAATCGAAGTCTCCTGCTGTGCTCCCTCACGATGTATAGCGCCAGCGCCACGACTACAGCGGAGAGCGCCCGAGAGCACCACAGCACAGCCGGGCTGTAGCGGCAGAGGCGACCGACTTTAGGAGCTCACAGCACGTCTCGCTGCCGTGCTAGCGCAGGCCCTGCAGGGCCGAGGCCGGGCCGGGCAGGTGCAGCGGGCCTCGTGCTCGACGTTCCATCCCAGGGCGCGCTCGTGTGTGACACATATTCTCTCTCTCTCTCTCTCTCTCTCTCTCTCTCTCTCTCTCTCTCTCTCTCTCTCTCTCTCTTTCCCTCTCTCCCTCTCTCCCCTCTTCTTTCTCCCACTCTCTCCCTAGCTCGCCCCCGCACTCTCTGCTGGCTTGTGCATAGGAGCAGGCAGGGTCCCCGATGGCTCCGGCACAAGACCCACGGGGGATGAGAGCCGCTAGCGGCAGAGGGGCTTAGCGTACAGGCGGGGCGAGGCGGGGCGGGGCGCGGTGTGCCAAAGGGAAAACAGAACCGGAGCGGCGGTGGCGGTGGGATTCGGCAGCCACATGTTTCAGCAGCCAACGCAGCGGCGCAGTGCAGCGAGCGGCGGGCTCGCCTCAGTGATTTCAGTCGCCACCACAACCTGCATGTCGGGGGGATGGCATGCTCGGGCAGGCCCCCGCGGGGCACGCCACGCCCCGCCACGCCCTACCACCCAGCGCTCCGCCACGCCCGGCCACGGCCCGTCCCGCCCAAACCACCGCTGCACGCTCGGGGCTCGGCGGCAGCCGGCGGCAGCGCGCAGCAGAACACTCACCGCAGCCCCCGTCGCTGCCGCCGCACTCTGCACGCCCACGCCCACACGGCTCCCGCCAACCGAAAGTTTGCGGCCGAGCTGCCGATTTACAGTCTTTGAGATTCAAACCATCTGCTGTCGGATCCACAGGCATTTTGCTCTGCGCTCAGAACGGGCTATCAACCGCTATAAAGGATCTCAAGGCCCAGGCAAACCTGTGGCACATCATTTTTGCTAGAGTGGCTTACCCTGTGTTCATATGCCGGTTCACGCGTTAACAAGAAAAAGATTGTGCACTTGCACACTGCTCTAAAAGCAATCATTTTTCAACTCACACCCTAAAGTAGCAGCCCTGGTGTAAGGTCCAACTCACATTTGGGGTTCAAACCTGCCTTTCGCAGCTTCGGTTGAAAAATTACAGTGTTGCTTTACAGTGCAAAGGGGTAGACGGGGGGGG
>NW_026267220.1:622564-631929 GCF_000697945.3 Frankliniella occidentalis
TTTCCCTTGCCCCGCACCTTACCGCCCTCGCCGCCCCCGTCCGCCGCCTCCCTGCTCGGGCATGTTGACGGATGACGCCCGCCGCACATCCGTGTTGACTGGAGCGCGCAAGACGCAATTATTAATAATTACTCTCATCAGTCAAAGCGCGTGGGGACGGGGACGGGAGAGCGGGACGTGGGGAGAGAGAGAGAGAGAGAGAGGGGGGGGGGGCTTACCACACGAGGAAGAAAAGAGAGGGAGGGGTTGGCGGTTGTTTTGTTTGATCCGAGGAGCAAGCGCAGCAGAGCGGCGGCCCCGCGGCGCCCCGGCCGTGGTGGCACGGCCTGCCACTTGCACCGCGCGCAGAGAAAGACTATGACGGAGAAAAAGGAGGACGCCCCCCCGCAAACTTTTTCGTCAGCCTGTTTATTATTTGTGGTGATTGCCACCACCACAGCGACCACCAACCACCACCCCCAACCACCACCCCCAACCCTCTATAGAAAAAAAGGGAGGGGGAGGGGTCTGGTCCATGCCGGACCTCTCTGCTGCTGCCGCCCGTCTGGCTGTTCGGCAAACAAGGCGCTGATTGTCGCAATGGCCGCAGTGACTTGCTCCGCACCCCGTCCACAAACCCGACGACAACTATAAACGGCAAATGATTCTGCTCACTCGCATTCACCATTCGCGTCTCTGCAAATTTCTACAATAAATGTTGTGTTTCGCCTCGAATGGCGAGGTAGTGCCGTCGCCGCCGGTCTAAAGGGTCGTAGACCTGCCACTTATATAACCTTCGGATGATACGTATGGCCAGGCCACGCCCAGGCCGGCCCGCGACGCCCCACCACGCCCCACCCCGCCCCACCCCGCCCCACCACGCCTCGCCACGCTCCGCTACGACCATGCCTGGCACCACACACGACCGAGAGGCTATGTTTCAACAGCCAAGCCACAACCACACACACCTTACCCCCCCCCCCCCCCCCCCCCCCTTGCCGCTACCGCCGAACAGGAGGGCGGCGGAGTGGGCCGCTGGAGGTGCTAGATCCCGATTTCGATGACGGCTAAAATATTCGCTACGGCAGTGTGGAGAACGGGGGAAAAGAAATTTGCATGGCTAAAGGCGGATGCTTGTTTCTGTTGTTGTGGTTGTTGTTGTTTGGCGCTGAAAATAACAGAAAGCCTGAGCAAAGGCGGGGATATTATATGTATTTTGTTTTCCCCGCAAATGGTGGTGGCCTGCTGAAATTCCCCCGGCGCCTCCGCTCCATCACTGACCACACGGCCGCGCCTCACGCGGCCAGCCTCATGGTCTGTCGAGCGACCCATCTGTCAGTCCGTTGTCAGTCCGCGCGGGCGTCTTTTGTTTCGAGGCGAGCGGAACGTGCGCGCGTGCTTGCAGCTCCTTTGGCGGACGGAATTTCATGGTCATCTTGTGGTCCTGGGCGAGAGAGAGAGGGGGTGGGGGGTGAAAGGGGGTGAGAGGTTACAGGGTCCCCGCTCCCCTCCGCCTTCTCCCTCCCCTCCGGCCCTCATCCTCCTCCTCCTGACCCTCCTGAAGAGGTGCGTGCTGCACAATTTTTCAGCACCTTTTCCACCCCACCCTGCCCCCCCCTTCCACCCAGCCTGATTGATGGTACCAATTTCTTGACGCTGCCACTACTATACTTGAAGGGGCCTCTCCTGGGCGGCGGCGGCGGTCAGCGGCGCGGAGGTGGGCCAGCCTTTAGAGAGAGGGGGTGGGCAGGGTGATCTGCTGAGTAGTGTGTTCTCTCGGTCGTCAGCCTCCTCATGAGTTCTCGTCCCCGTGCGGGAGGAGAGGAGTATACAGGTTTTGAAATCTCTTCTCTTTTACTACAGTAAAGTGCGCGTGGGTGCGTTTCGTGCAAAGCTAGGGGGAAAGTCACTCTTGAGAGTGTAACGCGTCATTTTTCGTCGTTTAAACAGTTTTTAAAGCAGTATTAGTCTTGATTTCTACCAAGCGTTTTTGACGCTGTTAGGGCATTGTGGTACTCCATTACAACAAGCATGGAATGGATGTATGAGTTAGTTAGCAATAAAGTGGTTGCTCACTCGGTGCACGGCACATGGCACAAATATGCCCAGCTTATGACATGACAAGCGAAAGAAAATTATTATGGCTTCATGTTTGGTGCAGCGACGACCCCTCCCCCTATGAACAAAGAACAAAAACAAAATCCTGTGGTTCTCTTACTCTCTGTCCCTCTTTCTCTCGTTCCCCCTTTCTCTGTGTCGTGTATAAAGAGGTCGCGTCGATGGAGTGACGTCACATATCACACGGCTCGGCTCAGCGAGGGGCTTGTCTGCTGTGAAAATAAAGTAGTTGCAGGACGGACGGACGGATGGATGGTCTCTCGCGTGTTGGCCAATCTGAAGGGGAGACAGGGAAGGGGAGAGAGGGGGGGCGGTGGAGAGGAAGGGAGAGGACGATTACATATTTAGCTGGGGACCGGCGGGGTGTCGTGTGGTGTGGTAGGTTGGTAGGTGGCGCCTGCAGTGTCCAGAGACACCCGCCGCGCGCCCCGCCCCGTCAAAGGGCTTAAGTGATTTATGCCCGTCCCCTCCAGGGCCCTTCCAGGCTCCCTCCAGGGCCCCTCCAGGGCCTCTCCAGGGCTGGTCCCGACTGGACTAGACTGGGACTGCACCGCACGGCGCGCCCATGACAAATGATGGAGCAGGGGCCGTCCCCGGGCCTCGGGAGGCCTTGGACACCCACTGGAGAGAGGAGCAAGCGCCTCTGGAGAACACAGGGAGGATCTCGGGCGGGAGTGGGACACAGCCTCACCCGAACAACCAAAGGACAAAACTCATGGAGAAACATGAGACCTGAGCGACTCGGGCGGAGAAAGGTATCGTTGTCTTTTCGCAGCCTGTGGGCAAGTTCTGGGTAAAGTGGAGTGAGGATAGGGTCATAGTGCGGCTTCCCCTGAGTAAAAACGATGATTAATTTCAGAACTCCATAAAGGACAAATACACCACCTTTGTTGTTTAGGTGCTAGCAAATAGCTTTCGATCTGTAATGTTTCTTTTTATGAAGGATGCACGGCCCCATTGCACTCCAGCTAAATATTTTCCACTTCTTTAAAAGTTGATCTTATTATTTCTCTTTGAGAAACTAAACGAGAGACCCCACTCTGGATATGTGCCTACAGCAGACCGTTCCTTATCTGTGGTGATCTAGCTTCACTCTCTCAGGAGCTTTGCCTACAGGCGTCTGGGACAGCTGCGATGGAGAATGCTGGAGGCTCTAGGACAGCTGCGATGGGGAACGCTGGAGGCTCAAGGCCAGCTGCGATAGGAAACGATGCTGGAGGCTCCAGGACAGCTGCGCTGCGTGCAGACGTAACGCAACGAGAGAGAGAGAGAGAGAGAGAGAGAGAGAGAGAGAGAGAGAGAGAGAGAGAGAGAGAAGAGCAGGGGATATGGGGGCATGCGGAGGTTGGGTGGTGGGGGAAGATGTATCGAGGAAGTCAACAAGGATAAAGAGACCTAGGTGTCCGCGGGATCGGAGGATATATATTTGGAGGTGGTGGACGAGTGGAGGGAGAGGCAGGGGTACGGGGTTGGGGGGAAGGGGGTCCCTCGAGGGGTGCGGGGGGATGAAGGTGGGAGGGTGGTTGGCAGAGTCGAGCTGGGCGTCCACCTGAGGCTGACTGGGGGTTGATATTAGGCGGCGGTGCACATCATGGCCTCCAGGGACACGATGACGGAGTAAGGGGAGGACTGTGGGGTGGTAGAGAGAGAGGACGGACGCGGAGGACGAGAAGAGGAAGGACTTGGAGGGCTGCGGTGGCTGCGGTCGGGTGTCTGCACTCTACTTAAGAGCCCTAACTAGAAAGGCTTGCCAAGGCCTCCTTGACCCACATTTAAAACCCCGGCGCCTCCTCAAATTCCCCCCTTATGGAGGGGCAGAGAGGGGCGCTGCTGCGGCAGCTGCTGCTGCTGCTGCTCGGCCTCGTGCCGCGTCGTCCGTGTGTCCCCTGCCGTCCGTCCGCCCTCCTTCCCTGCGCCCTCTTCAGGGTGGGCCCATACTGGGCGCTAAATGCACGGAGAGGCAGGCGGTGGGTTACGGGGGCGAGGACAGTATGGAAGTGGAATATATAATTAGGGGCCGCTGCCTCGGCTTTGCGTCGCAATAACTCGCCCCGAATATTATGGGAATGGGGGAGCCGTCCACACCCCCGCGGGGGCCGGCGGGGGGCTCGCAGGTAGGTACGGGCCGTTCGCCTATCTCTGTGGGGCCCGCTACCGTGTTGGACCGGCCGGCCGCTTGGTCCCCCGCTAGTCTCCCTTAAGCCCTACCCCACCCCTACCCCCTTCCCCTCTTTCCTCCTAAACTTGCCCGCGCAGCGCCTGCTCGCATACGACAAAAACACTCGCTGCAGAACGCCAACAACGTTCATGTTTAAAGGGGGCCTGGTTTTTCAACCCCCCCACACTAGGTCATCTAGCGGGGCACAAGGCCGATCAGAACCACACACACCAGTATATGTTCCTGGACCACCATCAAATATGGATGATTTTACTTAGGAAACTTAGGTGCGTGAATGGCAGGCGAGTGAATTTACATGCGCACAGTTGTAGCGACTTGCATGTACTTGTGTAAATAATGAAGAAAAAAAACTCAAAAAACATAACACCTTTACTTGTTTAAGAGACCGATTTAAAATTTTCCCACATGCCAGTGGTATGGGCATGGCCTGCTTTTGAACGGAGTGTCCCATCCAGCATTGCCTCTCTTAAGTAATTGTGGTTGCTGCTCACACAATGACGAGCTCCTGCGACACAACTACTGCATGCCATCGTGCTGATGCACGAAAGACAGTGAGAAGGGGTGCCCCCAAGTGCGTCCTGAACTAGGACAATGTACTCTTTGTTCTTGTACTGCAGCTCTGCTTCTCCCCTGCTCTACAATCTTTCTCCCTTCCCCTTTCTCATATCTCTGCTCTCCGATTGCCTCTTTTTATTTTTTTCTAATTTTCTCTCCCGTTTTGTTTCTGTGTTGCAGCAATCGAGGAACCACTTCGCCTCCACCTCGCTCTACATCAAGATCCTCAACCATCACTTTGAGCTGCTCCTCGAACTCAATACGTGAGTGTGTTACAATTACTTGCACAATATTATCTGGATGGGGGGTTGGGGAGAGAGTTTCGAGAGGAGCGGGCGATGGAGACCCCAGCCCCGGGGCGCCACCGCCGCCCGTCTTCCTGCCCGCCAAACAGACGGCATCGAGCTCCGGTGCGCCGAGGGGAGCCGGTCGGGGCCCCCTGGGGCTGATGGGGGCTCCTCCTGGCTCCGCCCGCCTCTCTGACTGGACTGAGTGAGGCTGTACAGAACCAACAGCTATATCGCTGCAGCCGCGAAGCCAGTCGAAGCGCTGCGCACGATACGACGTGAACTCCCGCGCTCTTGTTGCTTGAATGAAAGATGAGAAGTGCCACAAGGACTAATAAATAGTCATTTTCTACCATTTCGATCGATGGCAAATTTTCAGCTCTGTTTATTTTCTCGTATAAGTTTTAAATATAAGTTCTGCATTTTAACCGCAAACAGTATAGTGGAAAGGACAGGAAAATTTTGATGTAAGATCTCAGTCGTACCGAAATCAACGATTTTTTAGTAATTAATATACTGAAAATTCCATCATAGCGGATACAGCCTCTGGTAAATTTTCGCAGGATCGTGTGGTTTTAAAGTGAACATCATGTGCATGATAAAGTTGATGTGGACTGGCACGTACGGAGAGAGCTGCTAGGTACTCGCACGGGAGCTACAAAGGGAAAGGGAGCCAGAGGAGGGCGGTGGTGGGGGGAGGTAGAGCGAGAGTAGCAGAGAGACTAACAACGACGTGTCCACGGGGCGACGCCCTGAGCACGGGTCCGGGTCGGCACGGACAGAATGGAACAGTCGTGACAACAAAGTTGCGGTATCCGAGGTACTGGGAGTCGCGTCGCGCAAGCCCTGTTCCCGCATCAACGTGGTTGCAGCGGCGGCGAGGCGGGGTGGGGGAGGCTCGGGGCAGGGATGTCGCTCCCCTTGGTCTTCTCGGCCACCTCGACGCCCCGCGCCGCCGCGCGCCGCCCCCCGGTGTACTGTGCTGCGTCCGTTGTGCTTGGCCCTGTGACGCCCTACTCATGAAATGAGAGTACTTCCACCCACCTTTCACCCCTGTCTCTCTCCGTCTCTCTCTCTCTCTCTCTCTCTCTCTCTCTCTCTCTCTCTCTCTCTCTCTCGCTCGCTCGCTCGCTCGCTCGCTCTCGCACCGCCCTCTTGCTCTCCGCCCTCAAGATGTAAGGTGGAGTGGAAAGCTCTGGTGAGCATAAAAGTCCGCGCGGCATGGCGTGGCGTGGCGAGCCGTTTGAGAGAGGGGGTGGGGGTGGGGGAGGCGGGAGACGCCCTCGAGTGACCCTTTCCCCGGCCGGCGTAAGGATTCACCGGCGTACAATCCCTGCAGGAGTCACGTGAAGAGGGGGAGAGAGAGAGAGGGAGGGAGAGAGGGAGGGTCCGGATTGGAGGGGTTGGGAGGGGGGACGATGAGGGGCTCGAGTGGTGAGGCAAGGGTTGAAGGAATAAGTGGAAGAGAGAAATTAAAACGATTGGTGTGATTCAATAGAAGTCGTTTGCACGGGGGGACGCGGCGCGTACGCTTCGCGTAATTTAGGCGATAATCGAAACGCTTCCTGTTAATATCTGCTCTCGGTGCGCCTAGCGGCTCGTTCAGCCCATGTCGTCGTCCGAGAGCGGTTAAAATAGTTGGCAGTCAAACAAAATGTTTTTTTTTGGGGGTAGCGGATGCCATTTTTGGGGCAGCCAATGAGAACAGACACCGAGTAATGCGACGAGGCCAAGGGGGCTTCATTCCGTACCAAAAAAAAGGGGGAAGCTCAGGTCCGACGGGGCCGCTCCCCATTCAGGACAGTTTCTCTTACCTCCATTCTTCCGTCCGTTTTTTACCTCTTTTGCTTCTTCCGCTACTTTCTCTCTCTTATTTTTTTTTTTATTAAGGAATAAGGCCTAGGAATGGGGGGATGGCTCTTGAACTCGGGCCCATGTAATCTGTGCCGGCGGGGACTGGACGACCTCCACCCCTTGCTGGCTGAACGCGAACGTGCGCTTTTGGACGAGGAAATGCAGAGGTCAAGGCGGACCCATCAGCGAATGGGAGGGATTGGGGTGGGTGGTGGTGGTGGAGGGAATCGCGTAGATAGTTATCTTAAAGGACAATTGTCCGACTGTTTTTCCTCAAAGAAATCACACAAACTTAATTGTTTCATGACTGTTCTCAAGCTTGTCACTTCTTCAGGAATTATTTTTGTGCTGTGAATTTAATTTTAAATAATTCCCCCTAAGTTTCAAACATGTACACCGTACACCTTTCTGTTAACAAGGCTGGTGCCTCTTTCTCCTCAAAGCTGCCAAAATTGCTTCAAAAAGATCAGAACCTTGTTTTTTGACCGTGTCCTCTCCGCCATGTTGAGGTAATGTGTGCCACTGTCGAGCCCACAGCGGGATAGCAGCTTCCGCCTCACTTCAGACCGTCACCGATCCCGTGCCTCCATTGAACCCACCCCGTTCCCCAAGAGCCGGGGGGCCCTAAAACGCGCCGGGCGCGGATCCTAATGGTGAAACTTTTAAAAACCAAGTTTGGCGCGCGCCAAAGCCAGAGCGGCGAAATTCGTCCCCCTTTTTTTTCTGGGTGTGTCGTCGAGTTGCGGACGACCCGCTCGTCTCGGTGTCTGCTCTCCCCACACGAGGTGGTGCAGTGCAGGGCAGGCCAGTGGTGACCTCGGCGGTGACGCAGACCTTGTGTCCTATAGGGTAAGGTCGTCTCGACGTGTTTCGCCGGTGTGAGTTCTGAAGAGGACTCAACCCACGCCCATTCAACTTATTCAACAAAGTTTGTGTCTGGGATAATTATGAATGTATTCTCTCGGTCCATCCCCCTTGACAGCGTATGCCGATGAAACATTAGCATGTACGTCTTGCTCATAGTAAAAAAATGCCCAGAGTCGCATTAATGTAAAAATCGAAATTGAACTAGTAATTTACAGTTCAAACTGTAATTTGGCGCACTCTCCAAGCAAGCAATTTACGACAAAATTGTGCAGGTTTTTCTTATACTGAAAGTGTTTTTGCAAGGTTGTATTTGTTTTCCTTATTGTTGGGTGGAGCTGAGGTGAAGAGGTGTCCGATGACGGCGGTGGCCGTGGTACCTTCTCGGAACTTAGTGGTGCTTCTACACGGATGACGGCGCCTGGGGCGTGGCGGGGCGTGGCCTGGCGTGGCATGGCGGGGCGTGGGTGGGACAAACGGGACAACAATAGCCCCCTTTATACGGGAGTTAACTTAGTTGCGCATGAAAGAGTCGACAGCAGCGCGAGTAGGGAAGGGGGCCGCGTCTCACCCCATAGGCTCACTCGAGTCTCGCGAGAGAGAGAGAGAGAGAGAGAGAGAGAGAGAGAGAGAGAGAGAGAGAGAGAGAGAGAGAGGATGCCTCGCCCGCAGCCATTCGCGTCGTCCCGGTGGCGGCGGCCTGGGCGGCTACAGTGCCTCCCCGCCTGAGTGACGTTAAGACTCCGAAGTCCCGTTTCCAACTTCCCCGATACCGCCGCCCAGCTCGCGCCCGGTTCGCAAAATTGATTCCCTCCCCCTCCTGTCCATGTCTCTGTCCTCTCCCTCTCTCACTCTCTCTCTCTCGCTCTCCTAAAGGTTCGTCGCTTCCAACCGGACGGCCCTGGCCTGTCTCAAGGGGGTGTGTTCATAGGTGTGGTCGCCCCTTTCCTCGCCAAGCGATCTGGAGGAGCGGTAGACTTGTGGACAACGCTATCCGTTACCAACGAGTTTAACCGGCTTTACCGCGTGGCGCGTCCACTTACTGAGCGTATCGACTCTACAAATAGAAGTGTGTGACATTCGAACGCTTAAAAATACGTGACAAATTGTCATTAAAATTAAAAGTTTATATATGACTTGTCACTCCCAGAAAAGTGTGTGACTAACAGTCGTTGAAATTTTATACAATTACGTACAAAGTATCTAAAAGTACATACAAAGTATTTTCAACTATATAGTTGTCTAACGCAAAAGAGTACGTGGCTGGTCTTTTCCGTTAGATGTGACTGTCGACTGTCATACACTCTCATTTGTTTCGTAAAAGAGCCATGGTCTTGTCGAGGCCGCATTATGTTTCCTCTTCAACATATCCGCCCCCAAGACAAAACATAGCACGATTCAGTCTACAGACGAACACATTATCTCCATCTTCGTCGCTCTCGCAATGCTCGCGAAGCCGGGCAGCGGCGGTGGAGCAGCACACTCGTAA
Source organism: Frankliniella occidentalis (assembly GCF_000697945.3). Taxonomy (NCBI): domain Eukaryota; kingdom Metazoa; phylum Arthropoda; class Insecta; order Thysanoptera; family Thripidae; genus Frankliniella; species Frankliniella occidentalis. Next base: position 631,890 of record NW_026267220.1, read on the forward strand.
GTTATGGACGCTCTGCCCTTCCCTCCCAGCCCCTCCCCCC
>NW_026267220.1:636344-637245 GCF_000697945.3 Frankliniella occidentalis
GCGACGCTCAGCTTCCGAAAATTAATTTACCGATGGCAGGGCCTATGATACTTAGAAGTAGGGGGATGAAAGGCCCCGCACCTCCACGCTGTACGAGAATGGCCCTTTTCTTCTTCCAAGACTCACCACGTCGAGCGATGTTTCTCAAAAGTTTTTTGTACTTTGCCAATTTTTGCTTTTCCGAGGGCGTAAGAGGAATATTACCGGCGAGGGTGTTGTCACACAGCTCGCAAATTGAGTAAATAAGGGCCTTGTCTGCGGTTTTCAGCAGCGATTTTCTTGTAGGAGGATTCACTTTTCCTAATATTTTCAAAATCTCGTTGTGACAGTCTTTGTGTCGTCCCGACATTGCGCCGCGATGCTGTCTTCTCTGTGCGAGTGACGACGAAAGAATGATCTCATTTATGAATAAGATCGCTCTTATACTTGCTTTTCGGCAAGTATACGACCGTTGACTCGTTCGGGGGACAGCAGTCCGTAACCTCGAATGTTCTCGTTGTCTCACATTAAAATTGAAAAAAAGGTGAGTGTACCCTGCTCCCTTAGTAGCATCAGTCCATGCACCTTGAAAAACATTAAATCCGTATTGTTATTTTTTATGACTTCTGATTCCCTTTACGTTGATAAAAGTCGAGATAATCATCTTTAACAATATTCAACTAGGTTTGACCCAATATTGGTATTAATAGAGTACATTGGACAAAATTGGACCAGCTTATTGTACTAAGTGAACTGTATTGGACTATTTTGGACTTTATTGGACTCGTTATTGGACTAGTTTTGACTTTATTGGACTAGATTGGACTCGTTATTGGACTATATTGGACCCGTTATTGGACAAAATTGGACCGTTTATTGGACTAGTTTGGACCGTTTTGGACTTTATTGGACCTCATTGGAC
>NW_026267220.1:641921-646991 GCF_000697945.3 Frankliniella occidentalis
ATTTTTATGGTTAAAGACGAAGGGGAATACGTCAAATGCAAAATAACTATACCTCAATTCTGATTATTCCTCCGCGGCCCGCAATGGCGCGCATTGCGAATTCCTCAGATCGGCAGCGGGACTATTTATGTATTTATTCCGAGGTGCATTGTAAAGGCAATGGGTGCTTGATTAGCCCCCTGGTCTAACTGGGCTCTCCAGGCGCCGCCGTGGAGGGGGAAGGTGGAGCGAGGTCGGACTGGGGCGGGCGGGCTGAGTTTGAAAAGCGGTTTGTTCCTCATTACCATGGTCCGCATGCGTTAGCCCGCGTTAGACCGCCCGACCCTAATATTTTTTTGATCACGCCAATTGAAAGCAGCGAGCAAGCGAGGGTGGTGCCCGGCGCGCTTGGGTTAGAGCGGCACGCGTACACCGCCCGGCTCGACCCGCTCCTGAACCACCGAGAAAAGGGCCGAGAAATTGGAGGAGGGTGGTGGATTAAAAATAAATCTGTATTTTTTTCGCTTACCATTGTAGTATGGTAATTACAATGTACAATGATTGTACTGGTTGTGTTATTTTTTACCGCATTAACGCATGGGACGACATGGGAGACCTGCAGACTTTTACAGAAGAATTCATAAAGTGCATTTGAAAATGTAAATCTTCAGGCCGAGTTCAAAAACAAAGGCATTGCTGAAATAACTTTTTTAGTATTTTGGCTGAATGATCCCTATCGTTCAGTTCGAGATGCGACACCATCCACCCAGTTTTCAAAGAAGCTAAGAAGCAGCACTACTATCAGGGTTTAGTATGGGTTTAGTTCCTCAAATTTTCGCTTGGCGTTTCCGTCATAGTTGCTGCAGAAAGTGGCCATTATTTTTAACGGTGGTTGCGATTAGGAATATATACCGGCAGTGCGCCTCGACACAAGTTCGTGACGCCTGCGGTCGCCGGCGTACCGAGGTGGCGGGGGTGGCTCAGCCGACCACTTCCCTGCCTTGGCTAGCTGGCTGCCTGGCTGGACTTTACGGCCCCAAGGGCGTTAACTCCCTCCTGTGAGCGGCGCGTTCTTTCAAACGTTTAAGCTTTATTGCTCACCTCTCTCCAGCTGCTGCTTCTTCTTCTCGGCCGACACCTCCGTACGCTTCCCTCCCCTCTCATCCGGGCACTGGAATCTCTTCAGCGCAGGCTCGCTTTCAGACAAATAGGTGTAATAATTAGATGATATTCAGGAATCTCCATTCAATCTACTGTTGTGTCAGAAATCATAATTTTCTTTATACCAATTTTACTTTAAAACGAAGAAGTGCTGTCTATCACCAGTAACCACGGCGGCGCCTTGTGGGCCCCACTGAAAAGTGAACCTGTCGACGGGTGGAAAATATCCTCGTAAATTTACAATTTATTTTGTAAATAATCCAATTTACACATGCTTGTAAAATTTACGGTAGCCCATTCTTGATCACGTCAATGAATTCCAAGTCAATAAACAGATCTTGCAATTTTACAATTCTCAGTTAAAATTTCACACATATATCATGAGAAAAATTTACCTGTAATCCTTTCAGAAATTTCTCGCCACGTATGAGGGAGAGGGAGGGGCGCTCTCTTTAGTGACACAACGTGCTACACAATTGCGGAGGCTTGCTGCGGGGAGTGGAGGGGTGGGGGAGTGAGTCGAGCAGCAGACGTGTCCCCCTGGCCTCCACCACACGCCTCTGCGGCGGGCCAAGCAGGTCGCGCCCAGGTCGACTGTCCGGAGGAAAGGCGCTGGACCGTGCCGGGGCGGCGCGGCGGGAAGAGAGAGAAGGGCGGTGAAGGCGGGAGGCCCAGGAATTACGAGGTTGTACCATACCCTTTATAGCCCATTAAACTAAAATTTAGGGCGGAAGCGTTTCTGTCTTTGATAACAAAGGGGTCGAATGTGGAGAGGAAGTACGCGAGCGGGAGAAAGACGAAAGGGGAGGGGGCGGCGGGGGTGCTTTAGGCAGCGGGGGCCTCCTCTCTCCCGCCCGCCACCCTTGCTCCACTCCGCCTTTTCCGGTCTGGACTTGACCGCTCCGCAGACATCATATTTTTTAGCCGTTCGAACGAGAGATGGAGGCGGGGAAGGAGAGAAGTAGGGAGTAGGGAGGAAGGGGGAGAGAGAGAGAGAGAGAGAGAGAGAGAGAGAGAGAGAGAGAGAGAGAGAGAAAGGCGGCTGTAGGACTTGCTGACTGCGCTGCGAGCAGAGCAGGGGTTGGGGGGAGCCATAAACCACCGAGGGAGGAGGGAGCCACAAATGTTTGCCTAATTCGGATCGGGTCTGTGTGCGCGCGCCTCGCCACGCAGCCGGGCTGAGCGAAGAGCCGAGTCGCGCATCGCTCAGCCCTGGCTGCGGTACGCGGCGCGGCGCTTTTCGTTCCCCGTCGCTCCGCCGCTTGGCTCCACGCTGCGCCACCACCACCGCCAGCAGAATCACTGTTAACGGCGCGGGCCTCGCGGGTCATCAACGCCGCAGTAGATTGCATTACCGTCCGGGGGGGATCATGGTAATCGGGGTCTCGTTCGGCTTCTACTGCTGCTCCTTCGATCGACCCCCGAATGGGTCCGGCAGCAACGAAGCGTAGCCGGCACGGGGGCCTGACAGAGACGTGAGTAAGAATTTTCAAAAGGAATAAAAAATACTAAAGTTTTTGATGGAAAATGTCGGAACCTATTCGGAAAAATGTAAGATGCAATCTAGGTCAAAGCTCGTAGCGATGACTGATATTTCCCTCTCGTGTATCGCGTTTTGCGCGGTTTTCGAATCGGCTCTGCTTGCAGAAGTGGAAGTAGGGTGGAAGTGGAGGAAGGGGTGTGGGGCAGGGGCATCGCCTATACCCCCTTCACGAGCGTCATCGCGTGGTAAACGTTTTTTTCCCCCTCGCCACATTTCTTATTTTCAGATGTTGCTGCTGCTCCTGCTGCCAGGCAACCAAGCAAAGCGGAGTGAGGGAGGGGTAGGGGCAGTGCGCCACCACCGACGGGGTAGGGGGGAGGGAAGGGGAGGCAGGGGAGGGTTGGACAGCCGGCGGGAGCAATATCGGCGAGCAATGGACCGAACAGGGAATCAGGTGTAATCCCCAACCACCTCGTTTGGGCCCCTCTCCCCTACTACCCCCCGACCTCTCCCGCGGGGCGGGTAGCCGTGCACGCCGGGGGGGATGGGGGCAAGAGGGGACTCTCGGGCTGAATTTTCTCCTTATTTCGTCCATTTTAATGGCTTTGCAATTCCAGAGCTAATGCCGCACCCGCCCGGCCCCCGGCCCCGTGTCAACGGCTGTGCCGGACCTCCCACCCCAATTAGATATGTTGTTGGTTGGCGATGGGGTCGTCATTCCGCCCCAACCCACCCCAACCCGCCCCCTACTCCCCGCCACGCTACAGCCCGACCGGCCCAGCCAAACTTCCTGCTAAAAGGGACGCCACCGACCTGCTGCCTGCCGACACAATTTCGCCCCAAAGTAAACCCTCCCGCAGCACATCAGCAGAGCACATGCTCGACCAAATAATCACGTAGCAAAGTTAATGCGCCCCTGCGTCCCGCAGCAAGCTTTACACCCGTGACTGAACGAACTAATATTGCTCAAGCACTGTGAGTCTGTGTAAAAACAAAACAAGTTGAGAGTGTTGTCGGTTTGATTACTTGTGGGTATAGCGTTGTGTACATCAGAATGAGTCGGGCGCCGAAAAAAACTGGTCAAGTTGAAACAACAAAATGTTGTATTTTGTAATGAACACGGTCGAACCGTATCGAAATTTTTAAATGATTATGAGGAACAAACTTCGTTTGCGATAAACGGCTATCTATCATCTCCATTATTATCAACATCATCAGGGGTCGCGGAGGGTCCTATCGACCGCGGCACGCCGCGCCGCCGCCGGCGTATCGAAGAGCAACGAATTAAGGCGCGGGCCCCGCTAAGTTGGTATCGACGTGAGCGCGGCCTGGGCGCCCACGGGCTGGCCCGAGAGCCGTACATCTCGCGGCTGATAGTGCGACCGGAAGCCGCGCAATATCCGGCCGGGGCGCGGAGGAGCAGGGTATCTGCCCCCTGTCACCCCCCTGGCCCCCCGGGGCCAGCCCCAGCGTACTAGTGGTGGTACAGGCGTGTAAAGGGTAAAAGATGGAAATTTTTCCAAAAATGTGGTAATTTAACTGAAATCTTTTGCCGTAAAAAAGTTTGCAAGAAAATAGCTACAGCCATGAACTTTTTTGAAAAATAATTAACAGACAACAACAACAATAACAAACGCTCCAAAATTTTACCTTACCAGGAAATTACCGTGCATGGCACACTTTTAATATTGACATGACATGCCCATGGTAATGACCTCTATTTCATAAATTAAAATCTATACTTGCCTGTGAATATTTGTTGTGTTCTCGTCTTTATTTACGTGCCACAAGTATGGTTCACGTGTGAGGGTTCACAGAAGCCTCGACCGGACCAGTCTGTCAAGCTCGCCGCGTAGACCAAGAAAGTGGAGTGCAGAGCTGGCTGAGCAGCTAAGCGTAGCCAGCGAGTAGCAGGGCGTTAGCGTGTGGTGATTGCCACCACCGTGCCGGCGAAACTATATCACCTTCCCTCCTCGTGTTGTCTACTGACTCCCTCCGAGGAAGTTGCGTCCTCGTGTGCTGTGCTGAGTGCCGACGTCGCCCTGTCTTGGTGCCGTTCACCTCGGCCAGAGGCCAGACTTCGTAATGACTGTGTCTCACTGTCTCTCTCTCTTCTTGTTTCAGGCAACTGCTGGCGCCGAACCTCATTCAAAAGCACTTTCTTCCAAACGGGGCGGAACAAACGACCAAACAGGTAAACATCGATCTACATTCTCTGCCCGCGGGTGCGACAGAGACGCGTGGCGAGAGGGCGCGGGCGAGCGAGACGGAGAGAGAGAAAGGGATGGTGGTGGTGGTGCGATGGTACCTGGCGGGGGCTGCTGCTGTTTGGCGCCGTGCGCATGCAGACGCGTCCCCGAGGTGCAATTTATTGTTCGGCTGGCGACCAATTTCTCGCCCGGGCCGGGGCCTGGGGCTTTACCCGCGGAGGGGCAGGTGGAGGTGGG
>NW_026267220.1:647041-649531 GCF_000697945.3 Frankliniella occidentalis
CCTCCTTTTGTTCTCGCCCAAGCCCCTATTTACACTCTCTAGACTTCCGCACGCCATTTCCAAGTGGACTCCCCCCCCCCCCTCTCTTCCCTACCGAGGGGGAGGCAGTGGTGGTGCACAGCATTTTGAGAAGCTGTTGTAGACCCGCCCCACAGCGCACTGTTACTATAATAAACCAAGTGTACGTGTACAACTGCTCATCACTTGTTTGTGTGCAACTACAAGTTGAATACTTGCAAGTGTTTAAACCAGTAGAAGTACACTTCCAAGTGTTAAATTCGATGGTTGTGCACTTGTAAGTGTACACTTCGGAGTTGCACACCTGAAAGTATATAACTTGCAGTTGCGCACAGTGTGTCGTATAATAGTGTGTGACAACAACAAATATCAGTTACAATATTTGAGGAGATGCGGGTAAATGGGTGCGAGCGAGGGGGTCTCCACCTGCTCCAGGAACTGAGACGTGTTTTGCTTTAGGTTTTATGCCCCTTTCGTGTTTCCTTTCGTGTTTTAGAAAGACCAACAGTTTTGTTGTATTCTCACGGTTACCTGTGTTTGGCACATCACAGTGAGCCTCACCCCCTCCCCTCAAGGCCTGGTCCGGTGCGGACGGCCTGTCGGGGCGCTTGGCTCAGCCTCTCTGTGCCTCTCGGCTCTATGGTCCCGGGTCGATTCGACTCGATTCGGGTCCTTCTTGCGGTTCGCCATTCGGCACCTCATTTCGGGGCGGGCGAAGGCCTTTGAACGCCCCTCTCCTCCTGCCCCCCGCATTCGGCGGTGGTGTGGAGGAGAAGGGAACGGGAGGGGGTGGAGGGGGGTGGAGGAGGGGGGCGGGATAGACTCGCACCACTAGTTGAGATGTTGATTTCGCAGGCATGCGAGGGAAGGCCGAAAGGGACGGGTGCCCGTGGGAGTGGCCACGTCACTGGGGACCCGGTCGTGCGGTGCGGTGATGGTGGTTGAGGGGGGCCGAGGGGGGTGGTCGGGACAGGAGGATTGGGGGGGGGGACTGCGAGGAGAGCGGCGGAAGGGGAGAGAGAACGCCCGCTGCTGCTTTGTGCCTCAGTCACAAACTAATGCCGCCTGTTTACACAAAACACCCGCCGCCCTATTGTCAGCGGTAACACAGCACGGCCCGGGGCCTGCAGGGCCTAACGCCATCTCCCTCACCGTCATCAAGTTGGGACCGGGAGAGAGAAAGTGTGTGTGTGTGTGTGCACTGCACTCATTTTGCAAAGAACGCTCTGCAAATAAAACACAACGGGCGTCACATTCCGATACTTGTAAATATCACACACATTTTTGCGTGTGTCTCATGTCACCCAGAGAATCCTTGTCTCCTGATAAAGTAGAAAGATATTTGACTCAAATAAGCAAAAATAAATTCCTCAATACTTGCAGAGTTTGTTTTCTATAAATCGAAGCCGTGCTTTCCTTGATCACAAAAATATTGTTGAATTGAGAGAGAAATTTGTATTGACCAAGTAGGCCTTTTTTGATCAAGATAAACATTTATTTGAGTTTGTATGGAGGAAACGATGCTCTGGGTGACATACGTTATTGTGGATCCCATGTATCTTTGACCACGTTTGACGCTTGTATGTGATTCGCAGGAGATCGAGCACTGCTACTACCAGGGCGAGGTGCGGGGCATCCCCGGCGCGGTGGGCGCCTTCAGGACGTGCAGTGGGCTGAGCGGCGTGGTGCACCTGGGGAACGAGACGTTCGTCGTTCACCCCCTCTTCGGCGGAGATCAGTCGGTGAGTACAAAGTCGTGTCGCGCAACGTGAGAAAGCTGCCAATGTTTGATTCAGCCGTCGATTCAGCGGACTGTCGCACATCGAAAAGAACAGTACTTAATGTTGTTTGATGTTCATTAGTGTACAGGCATAGTGAAAGCCTTGCGAAGAATTCAAAAACAAAGCCTTTATCGTACCAAGTATTTCATTTCTGACTGAACACCTCAATTGTTTTTCGCATGCGCTGCCAAGTTGTTTGTAATTGAAAACCATACGTTTTTAAACCTTGGCAATATTTTGCCTCTGAGTAGAATACCCCTCTTTCCGACCCTCTCTATCCCTGTGTGTCCCCCTGAAACTAATAAACAGCTACTGCAAACTGGAAGTACCAAAACAAGAAATTTACAGAGGTTAATTAATTAATTTGCTGGTCTCCCAGGAGCTCCTATTAAGAGCAGAAAGAAAGACCAACGCTGACGTACCCGTTTGAAAGCTTGCCAACTTTTTCAGAGTACTCGCCAGTCTTTAAAAAGTGCGGGCTATGGCTTTTCCAACTTTCCCCTTAAACGATTCCTCTCTGAACGTTTCCCTTCTTGGATGATGATATAACGCCGTTACTGCCGTCCGGCCGCCTCGTCACGTCGTGAAATCTCGTCAAGTTAGCGCCGAGGAGGAATTCCTCGAATTCTCATGCCAGTTTCCAATACACGACGACCCGAGGAGCCGCTAAAGGCGGGAAGGGGAGGGGGGG
>NW_026267220.1:649581-651729 GCF_000697945.3 Frankliniella occidentalis
GGGGCTGAAGGATGCTGAAAAGGGGGTGGGGGCAGAGAGGGCGACCTCCATCTCTCTCCTTCTCTCTATCTTTCTCGCTCTCTCGCCCTTCCTCTCAATATCGGAGCTTCATCATCGCAGACGATGAGCGGAAATTTCCGAGACAATTGAGCCTGACCGAGACGACTGTCGCGTTGCTGTTATTACATTTATGTCTGACTCGGCACGGCCCTAATCGAGGGTGGGAGGAGAAGGGGGGGGGGCGAAAAGTGAAGAGGCTTCTTTTTTCAGCGAGTGCTCGGGGCCAGCGAGCGAGAGGAAGAAGAGGCAGTCAAGGCTACTATTTTGATTAATCAAGATGGTCGTTGTTGTTTTTGCCCCTTCATTTTATCGTGAACTGTTTTAGCTCGATTCCGGCTAAAAATGTGGAGAGGGGTCGGCCTCATTTATATTTTTGTCCGTTTTATAGCGGGTCTTTTTCCTTACCGCGCCTGATCGGGCCTCTCCAGCCGCGTCAGTGATGCTTGCTAGCCGAGCAGGCCGAGCACTCGGCTGCTGTTGCTGTTTTCTATGGCCCAGCGATGCCGTCGTGGGCGTTGGGAAAGTATACTTGTCAATCACCCTTTTGGCGCGCGAGATGGGGAAGAGGAAGGTTGGGGAGAGGGGTAGTGAAATAGGTAACATGAGGTTTGTTTTTAAAAGCGACATGACGCCTCTACTACTGACACAATTTTTCAGATCGTTGCCTGCCTGTGCCCTTCCCTCCTTTTGTTCTCGCCCAAGCCCCTATTTACACTCTCTAGACTTCCGCCCGCCATTTTCCAGTTGGCTCCCCCCCCCCCCTCTCTTCCCTACCTCCTCCCCCCTGCCCTACTCTCCACGGCCCCGGCGCGGCCCTCTTGCTTGCCCTCGCAATTAAAATCGGATTAACCCCGCAATTCTCCCTTGAATCTCCGCGCACTTCTCATAAGCCCTCGCTCGCTGCCCTTCCCCCCTCAGTCTGTCCGCTCGCTTGCTTGCCACGCCCCGCCACGCCCTGCCACGCTCCGCCACGCCTCGCCACGCCCCGCCACGCCCCGCCACGCCACGTGTCGGCCGGGTCACTCCCGTCCGCGCTGTCCCCGCGAAATTGGAATGACGGGGCTTACGCCGTTCCACGCCATCATTACGGGCATATCCGTGTGGGAAAAAAAGAGACGGACAGAGCTAGAGTGGTAAGGAGAGAAGAGAGGGGGCGGGGGTGGGGAATCACGCAGAGAATGACAAACACCTCTTTTATTACAAAGGGGGGGCAGTGAGGGGAAAAGGAAATAAAATGATCATTTTATTTCCCTCGGGGAGAAAATGAAACCTCAACCTGAAAGCGCGTGGGGAATGAAAAAAAGAAAAGAAAACTGCGTCCAACATCGACAGGCACTAAGCCCCCTTTTGCATTGTCAGGCTGCTGGTGCAATAGGGAGACGAGCAGCGCCGCCGCTACCCAATAAAAAAGTTTCCTCTTCGTAAAACACTGCTTTTCGACACATTTCAGTAATGGCAACGTTTTCCTCTCCCCGCCCCAGGCGGGTTCCCAGTAGCAGAGATATCCTCGTCTGTTTGTCAGACGGATAGCAACGCCCGTCAGATCGCTTTCGAGGCGTTCGGTGAGCTGGGCTCCCCAGAAGTCGCAGGTGTGCCAGACTTGCCAAAGGAAACGAAGAGAGGGAAAAAGGGAACCTTGTGTGCGTGCCTTTGGTGTTTGACATGACCGTATTCATAATGAATTCTCCGAGCGGATGGAGACCCGCATTGCCCGCGACTAGCGTCTCTGGCGCCAGGTGTTGTGGTGGAGGGGAAGGGACTGTCGACCTGTAGGCTCGGGCCGCGCCACTCGTCCACCCGAGGCTCTCCGACCCACCCACCCCAACCCCTCCTCCGCTCTCAATCCGGCTCTATCGGCGCGCAGTTGTAAAAGACTCGTAAACGGGCTCTAAAAAGGTAAGCCATTGAAGGGGGAGGGGAGGGAGGGGTACTCTCGCCCGTCCCGCCTCCTCCCCTGATCATATGTGAGAACCGCGGGGGGCACGGGCAAAGAGGAAGGTTGGCCAAGCAGGCATGGCCCTTAATTCCTGTGGTACATAGCGAGACCTTTGCAAGATCGCCGTGTGTGTGCGTTGTTATTTTTTATTA
>NW_026267220.1:653609-655818 GCF_000697945.3 Frankliniella occidentalis
CTCTCTCTCTCTCTCTCTCTCTCTCTCTCTCTCTCTCACTCCCTTTCTCTCTAGTTTTGAAGGCAAATCATCCGTTGTTTTTTTACTGAGCAGGCCACGGCGGACCTTGGCTGTGGGTGTGAAGGTTTTAGTCCAGGTCTCGGGACCCCTGCCCTTATCATTTCCTGAAACTCCCGGGAAGTTCTGAAGAACGAAACTCCCTCACACGTTTACTATTCCGCCCTCTTGGTGGGGGGATTAGGGCGGCGAAACCAATGGCAGACTTAGCATTCTAGCTACCCGCGTTTGTCAAAAAAGACGCGGTTTTCCCTTTACTTCTCTGAAACGTATCAAATAGACAATACATCAAAGGGTCAACAACACCTTTTCTTAAACACCCGAACCTACATTGCCACCATCCAGTTGGAAATTTCAAGAGCTTCCATTCACAGAGAAGCCAGAAAGGAACCGACGGCTCGTGCCACGTCTCCGAAACTGGAAGATCGTTGTAAGTGGGAAATTGATGTCACTTATAAGCTTAAATGGATTTAATTTCAGAAAATCATTCCTACAAGCTCCCGTCCTGGGCTATGGTCATTTTGATGGTTGGAGTAGTTTTCGGAGTGTTCATCTTATTCGCCGTGGCCGCCCATTGCTACAGGTACCAATATCCTAAAAAAGAAAAAGGAAAGATTCATTTTATGTGCATTTATTCTATATATTGGGGTAACTAATGACTACTTGGTAAACCCTGAACTTGTTGAACAATTAAGTAAAAGCCTAAATGCCCCTAGTTTGCCTCTCACCTCAATAATGCTGGGTTCCATTGTTGCCTCTGAGATCTGCCAAGTGGCTGAGGGCCTTTTACTTGTCTGTCAACAAAGTCAAGGTGCTTACTGGGGCGGGGCCCGGCCGCGAGGCTCGCACATGTTCAGTGTCAGCGACATTCAGGGTGGAATCACTCTTGCGTTGTTTGTTGTTGGTTTCCCTGCTTTGTCCCCTGCCCTTGGCCTTTTAACATATATAAATGTTTCGTGTAAATGTTTCGTGCTTGCATGGAGTTCCCGGGAACTTTTCAGGATTCCCTCCTCTGTAGTGTACAATAGAGGCTCCGCGGTCTGTTTGGTTGATTGCGTGGCGCCACACTGGGACAAATGTGAGGAAATGTTTCCGTAACTGTGGCCATGCTTCTTCCTTACCGACCCTGTGTGCCCAGTCCTACTGCTTCCTGGCTAACAAATATCCCATGGGTGTTATTAGTGTGAATGCCGCGTCGTTAGCTGGCTTGCTAAACTCCACATATCTTCAAATCTTTTCATGTACCCATACTTCTTCGCTTTAATCTCGTTTTTACATCTCTCTCACAAAGCATATGTTAGTTATATATTTTAGATTATAATGCTAAGAGAATGGCTTGCTACCGAACTCAGCAGTTCGGAAATGCAAAACCGTCAGCACTTCAATCATGTTCATGTTTTCACAGAGACACCATCTCGCATGTTTCACCGTGCATGAATGTCTACATCTTTCTCTAATTTCATGCGAAATTTAAGTGTTGGAGTTAAAAAGCACGCTAAACCTTCTAGCACCCCGTTGTGCATTTGTTGGCATAACGTGATGCAAAAGGCTTAAGTGTGAGGAGTATTGTACAGACTTAAGAATGACTTTCCCAAGACGGCTACTACGCACGTGTTTATATGTACGTGGCATGCCCTTGGAACTCGCTTTTTACGGCGGCACTTCTTTTTCCTGGTCCATCTCACCCCATCCCGACATCTCACGTAGTCGTTACCTTAAAACTCCCTTTTGAATTTCTACCTTGTAAAACGTACTTAACAGTCTGTGACTAAATCGTGCGGAAACAGTCACTCAGTTCGAAAACAAGACTTGTTATTGTACCAGAATGTATCTCACGACACATATTTCTTAAGTACAATAATTTCCAAGATGAAAATATAAACATGGTATTATTATTTTTTCGGAGTTACCGTTGGTGTATTTTGCAGAATAAGGCACACTCTGGTACGTTTGATTACAGATGAACAGAGGCGCAACCAATTGAGCACTGTGTCAATGGTGTTCATCCTTGTGGGCGTAGTGAAGGGCGTCTTCATTTTGTTTGCCCTTCTATCAATTTGGTGCAGGTACACTCATCTTATTTTATAGCCAATTTCATGCGGGATCGGTAGGGGCGAGAAGTAAGCGATTTAACTTAATTAACAACAACAAC
>NW_026267220.1:655903-667590 GCF_000697945.3 Frankliniella occidentalis
ATAAGAATAACAACAAGAATAACAACAACAATGCCCTTTGTTTCTTACCAAATTTTCCCCATAAAAAATCTTTATCTTATACCACAGAGCATTATCCTCTGATCTCCAACCCTTATTTATTCCAGTATTTGTCTTTTCTAATTCCTCATCATTGTTCACCTTCATACTATTCATATCAATTCCATAGCCATAACATTTCACGTCTCCAGCCTAGAGGTGGCAATCGGTCGGGCAAGGGACAGGTGAGTGCACTCGAATGTCTTCATTTGCTCTCCCACCTGACGTTAGAAGATAAGGAGAGAGACAGTAGAAAGTCGGGTAAGCTCACCAGGCCGTTGCTCGCCCGATTGCCAGCTCTATCCAGCCACAGCTACAAAGTTGCTTATCGAAGTGTATTCAGAAAAGTGATGAGCTTGGCAATGCCTGGGCTGGGCAGTCGCTATTTAGCTGTTGACAGTTCAGCACTACACTGATCACATACTGATACAGCACTTGGTAGCATCATAGCCCATCTGGCCATTGCTTAGTCTAGACCGCTAGTGGTTCTAGCAGATGTAGCAAGCTCAAAATGATAACTGTCCTTATATTTTCGTATAATATTGGTAGTTGGTTAGTATTTGTGTGAGAATGTGTGCGTGTGAGTGTGAACGAAAGGCGTGAGCTGGTGAGAAAGAAAACCGTTAGATTAGCAGCTGGTTTGTGTTAGCCGGCACCTTAACATTTTAGTATTTAGGTTTTGAAAGCGGGGTTGGAAATGGGTGCCAAGAAGAAAACAGCATTCTCGCTGCTAGCGAGGAAAACAACGGCTGACATGACTTCTATTTATCTTCCTTACGTACGACTTTTACTTCTTTGTTCTCTATTTTATACTTTTTTAAATAATGCTTACGCTAATCTGTTTTTGTTGATGTGAGTGCTTAATAAGTTACGATTTCCTGGACGTCGATGAAATCTGTCTAAAATTCTAGGTTTAAATTGTGTTGAATCCTGCATGCAATTGCCATTTAGTTGTTTTGTGATAAGATGTGCACGGTCGAAAAACAGTTAACGGTTTTATCAGTAATTTGACCTGCGGTGGCTCAAGGCGAGCCTCTGGACGCGAAAATGTTTTTCGACGGTGTACTCTGCAATTGTGCAGTAAAAGCTTTCAGTGTTCCGTTTTGACTGTGCATGTTTCGCTGGTTATTTGAACTGAGTATGGTTGCTCTCACGTGTGTTGTATAGTTTCACCTCTTTGCATGACGGGATACGCATGATGTACCGATGTCTGTTGTCCGCGTCACAACCTCCTGTACAGATCACACTGTAGCTCACAAAGCTCCCCCATTGTAGCTATTTGCCCTTAGGACTGTCTATGGATGTGTCAACTATATTGCGGCAGCCGTATCGAACAATGTTTCAGTAACCAGTGAGTTCTCTCTGTCTCCATAAATCTAAGTTTTCGACAGACCACTATCGCACACATGTCTCACAAAGTCTGTCTGGTAAAATTAAAACTTCAGTTTCCGGCTACTGCATTCGTAGATGATGCACTCATTAACCCCAGGCAGACCTGCGCATTCCTTCCCCGCCCTCTGAGATACTCCCAAACCAAATGCTGCAAGGCCTTTAAAGAAATTAAAAAGGTAAGTAGTTATCTCTCTTTGTTTTGAACATTCGCCACAGTAATAAATAATTCACTGAATTGATAAGTAAAGTTGTATTTACACGAGGCCCGTACAAAGATTTCATTTGTACTGAAAATAAGTGAGCTGTATCAGAGGAAGGTGTTGGACGGCGCAGAAAATAGCCGTGTCTCTCAACAGGTACTTCTAAATTTGTTCGTATCTTAATGTTCCAGGCCTGTGAAAAAAAACCTTGTAATTTTCAATGCAAATTCGATAAATATTGTCCTCCGTGTCGATTTAACTTGAGTATTTTCTGCATCTTTACTATCCGAGAACACAAATATAACTAGAAGAAAGTAATTTAAAGAGGCCTTGTCGGAGACACGTTGAAAAATCGCAAGGATTTTTCTCACAGATTGTAATGTGTTTTGCCGGACAAAACTGGTAAAACAGTTGTTGAAGTGGTATTTATGTTTGCAAAGGCATTGTGTATGTGTTAGTAGCTTAGTCAATGTGTACGTCCGTGTGTGCTAAGGCATTGATGCATTTACCTTTCAGTTTGGTGTATTTGAATCTTCTTTAAGCATTGAGTCACTGTTGTCTTTGGCAACACATGCACTTCATGCTCAACGTTTCCCAGGAATACATATTTTCTGTCAAGGGCACTATTTTGTGTCTCTGAGTATAAAAATGTGTATCCTCGCAGGAAACATACTAGATCCCAACTTTACCTCTCGATCTTGTTTACCTTATAAAATAAATGTCTTAGAAACACAATTTTTTTTTTAGAGAAAATCATTTCAAAATTGCGGATTTGAGTCTGTTAAAGGTAGATTTTAAAAAAATTGGACTTTTCTGACAGAGTAAATTTCCGTGTAAGGTAAACAAGAGAGTGAGTTAAACGTGGTCATGTTGATATCGTATAAACCATGTATTTGTTGTTCGTCATGATGTGTGCTTATTGGTTTATGATTTCTTTCTTGCTACTTTGCTGACATTTGCTTGTTCTGTTCTCTCTCTCCTGTCTCTTGGCTCTGCATGGCTCGTCCTGGCGACTTGGCCTCCGTTCGCCTTCTCAACCAACTCGGAACCGGCAAATCATCATCAATCGTGCGTTATTATCACCACGATGACATTACTCGCCCCATATTTGCCGAATGCAAAATTTGGCAATTGGAATATTTTTCACTCTGCATTCACCAAATTCTCCTCTGAATATCTATTGGGTTTTTATCACTCTATATAGAAAATTACCACAGCACAAACACAGTATTTCTAGTCATCATGTTGATGTCAGTAGTAGGGGGTGTTTTCATTCTATTTGCTCTCGTGGCATTATGCTACAGGTCAGTCGTAGTACACAAAAACTTCACTCTCTGCCTAAGGTTAGTCAGCAGACCCAGAGGTAGATTCCTCAAATTTACAATTTTCCCAAGACTTCTTCACTTTTTGGCACTCTTTAGCACAGTCTAATCTCTCTAACCAATCCTTGCTATCCTTGTAGAAGGGAAAACGCATCCGCCACTAAGTGAGTCCGTGGCGAGCGCTCAGGCCCTACTGGCGCAGCCCTGCCCGCATCCAGCGCGGCAGCGCCCTGCTTTACCACCCTCTCTTCGACCCACAAGATCCCTCCCACCACCATTCCCGCTCCGCGCGTCCCGCCCACCGGCTAGCCGTGCCTCCCGCCCGACCCACATTCCAGACCAGACCCGGCGCCGCATTATAGGAAGGCCCTTTTGCTCTCTGTCTTTTCCCTCACGATTGGCAAAACTGGGCACACCGTGATGCTGGCGAATGCGTTTTCCACAAGGCTTAGTAAAATATCCTTATCTCCTCTGTACCTTCTAAAGCTATCTGTCTACTTCGCCCCTCTGTGTGTAGATCCTACTATTTTGTATATACATAGTTTTGTTATGCTGAGTCGTTGCTTAGTCGTGTAAACCTCTTTGCCTGTAATCCTGTACTTGTCGTTTCGTTAATTCTTTTATTTCAATAATTTTGACCGCTTTCGTGGCAGTGTCTCACTCTCACAATGAAAATATTGCCTGCTGCACTGGGACCGAGGAACGTCCCCTATTTCACGTGGCCACCGGTGGACAAAACCCAATTTACTTGTTATGTATTGAAGATATTTTGAGCATTCTGACACGTGATAAGTAAAGCCGAAAACCCACAACTTCACAGTCGGTGCCATTCGCCAGCAGGCCTTTGTTGTATCGCACGGCGAAAAGAAAACAGTTCTTCCTTTATTTCGTGATAAATGTCTTCTATAACCAGGGAAAGGTAGTTGGGGTTCACTGTGGAGAAATATTCGTCAATTTCTGTTCTCGTAAACTTATGACCTTCAAATTTTACTCGTTAATTACCTGCCTGTGTCGTAATTCAAACTCAATTTCCTCCGGGAAACGTTCCTCGATTCACCTGCAGTATGTAGTATTATAAACAAGGGGGAAAACCCGGGGTTATGTTATTCCTTTGAGGTGTCCCCACAATGAATGGTTCGCGGAGCGACGCTCATAATAGCGCCTACGACGCGCTGAGTAGGCAGACCCGCCTAGCATCTGTGTGAAGACGGCGGCCTGCTCAAAGCGCCTAAGTGCGAGAGCATCGAACATTCGACACCCAACGGACGGCGTTCATTGTCGGGACACCGTATTAAAGGCCTGCCAAATTCGCTCAGAAGGCATATTTTTTCGTATTTTATCCGAAACTTTTAAATTTTATACAAATTGATTTCTCCATAGCTTCGCGTTTGCAACTTCTGGGCACTATAAGAATAGTATTCAGTGATTTACAAAAAGTTGCGCTCAGTTGTCATTACTGTTCGCGTGAGCGGTCTCTTCCAATGTAAACAAGTTATTTAGTAGAGTAGACAAAGAGAACCCACGGCTAGCTATTGTCAATACTACTTCACTTCTCGGTACACCAATTGACGTGTATGCCATAACGATTTTTATCGACTATAATTACTACAATAGCCTGAAAAACATGCCTGAAATCAGCGTTAATACCCGATCTAATACATGCCTGAATAAAAAATCTCGGGTTTTTAGCAGAGGAGTAATACAACTCTCAAACACGTCTTGGTTTGTCAAAAGTATAGTCTAGCCCCAGACACAATATCCAGCCAGTCGATAGCTAGTTCTTGCTGCAAATGATTAAATTATTCACGTGGTTAGTTTAAATCTGGTGACATTTCATGTGTCAAAGCAATACAGTAAACTGAAAACGTCGCACCCCAGGTAGCACAAACATATCCAGGGTTTATCGCCCGGCAATCGCCGGCGATTTTTATTTTTCGCCGCGATATCGCCGGCGATGTTTTACGGATATGAGGTTTGGCACAAATAGCACCGTCGCCTCGATGTCGCCTGATGACAAAGATTCGACAACTTAGGGGCGACATCGCTCGAGCACTATCGCCGCGACGAAGCAAGCGATGAAATGGCGACAGACTTTTCAACGGGTCTCGAACGATGTATGTCGCCACTATAGGGAATCGATGTAGATAGTAATTGATTGCCGATGTAGTATCGCCTGGCTATCGCTAGTCTTTCCGTTTGTGCATGTGCCCGTGGCGAGAACTTTGAGTTATCCGAGCGATACAAAAGTTAAAGTTATGTCAAAAATGTCGTCGCCTAGACATCGCCACGTTTGCAAACCGGCGGTATATTTTAGGCGATAAAGTAGCGATATTCAGGCAATATATATTCGGAACTATAATTCGATAAAAAAAATTGAAAGAATTTACCTTGGCTAGATTCGAACCACATACCTTTGTGTTACTGGACAGCTGCCTTGACCATTCAGCTACGAGGTACCCGCTGAGAGCCGGGCGTCAGCTACCGGTGTGCCTCTCTTTCTCGGGGACTTTCCCGCCCGCGAGCGACAGACCAGCAGACCAGCGAGTCGGCTGAGATATCTTTCAGATATCTCCAAGTCATCGCCTGGGCGAAAATGCGTGTGGAGGACTTAGCGAAATTCGTCAGCCGTGCGATACTAGTAGCTTGCTAACCAGAGAATATCTGACAGATATCCGTACATGTGCGTATTTGTGGTTAATATTGGAGATACAGAAAGAATAGCGCCTCGATATCTACCCCGCATCAGTGCTACGATCATGTCGCCGAGTTATCACCACATTGCTCTCGAGGCGCTAGCCCAGGTGTTCTCTCGCCAGGTCAAGATATCGCCAGCTTATCAAAATATTTCATGCAAGCAATAATTCTTTTTCATCTGGTGAGCGACATACTTTATCCCATATCGCGGCGATAACTCTAGGCACCAAAAGTTAATTTGGTGGAAAGTTGCACAGCGCATAGTTATCGGAAAATTATCGCCTGAGCGTCATCTAATGACGGATATCCTAGCGATAGAGTTTTGGCGAGCATTAATTTGATCCTATTTCCATATCTACTAGTTATCGTGTCACCATCGCCAGGGCGAAAACGCAATCGGTAGGTCGAGGCGATAAACGTAAGCGACAGCATGGCGACATCTGGTACATTTTATTTAGAGAATATCGAACAGATATCCACAAAAATATGTATTAAAGTAGACATCGACAGGATGTCGCCTCGCTCTCCGCCAGGCGACAGTGTTTATATGATATCGCCAAGTCATCGCCGCTCCAACCTCCAGGCGACTCATCATCGCCCGATATCGCCGTGCTACATGGGACACAGCAGTATTTCTAAGTGGTCGTTAAAATGCAACGTGACCTAGGGGGATTACAAATCTGATGGCCCCTCATTACACCGTCCAAAAAGGCGATAGCGGAAAGTTGCCGTTTAATGTGACTTACCGTTTCAGGTGCCACTTGTGTATCATCACTCCACAACAATACCGAATTGAAATCGTGATGCACGGATAAAAGAATAAGTCGTCAGAAATAATGAACTAGCAATTTAGGGATAGACAATCCGAAATTCACTGTAGCAGCTAATAGTTGGTTGCCAGAAGCAAGAGTTAGTTGCTTAAGCAAACCCGTACCTGCACGAGCCAACTGGTCCGTTCTGACAGCAAAACACCCAATAAGCTTTCAGAACGAAACGGTTGGCTTCTGCAGCTACAGATTCGCTGTGGCAACTCTTGTCTCTGGGAACCAACTATTAGCTGCCACAGCGAATTTGTTGCCTTCCAAAATTAGCTAATTCCTTTGTAGATCTGGCATCTAATTCTTTTTTTTTCGTGCGATGCCCTTTTGCACGGTGTAGATTTCGGATCACCATTCCAGTTCGTAGATATCCTATGATATTCGTACCCCGAAGTACAAATACCATGGTGTCTCTCATAAACTGCTTTCGTGATTCTCAAGCGCACGGCGTCATTGTATTTGTGCACCCGCTATCTGTGGGAGGTCCCTGTGTTACTTTGCATTGGAGCGACTCATTATGTTAGGAGCTCGAATGTTATTTCGCGACATTAGTCAAGCTTAGATCCGCCGCGCAAACATTTAGAGAAAATAAAAAGAGAGATATGAAACTGCACTTGTAGATTTCATTTTGTAGTAAATGATTGCAAATAATTTTTGCTAGTTTGCCGGCTGGAAGTCAATCAACTACTAAATGCAGCATGTGAAACTGTCAAATATGATAAAATTAATGAAATATAACGCCAGTCCGTAAGTAGACACCATCTCTTAACGGTACAGGGGTGGACTAGCAGTAATTTAGCCATTACATGTTTTCCGTTAACCCCTTGACTATTCTTGTTTTCAGACTGGTAAGTAAAGCGTATTTTACATGTTTTCTCCAGAATCTCGTACTAAGATGTGAAGTCAATTGAACAGAGTGTCATGGGGCTCTTTATCTCTTGTGTTTCGATATTTTCTAATAATCTGGTATTGTATTCTGCCTTTGCAAGTTGTGGAAAGCACGAGTATTGTATTTGGAGTACAATTTATGCTTTGTATGTAACCGTAAAATTTTCCGTGTCTGTTTCCATATTCTTTATTGGCTGCGATCTTGCTAGGTGCGAACACAATTTTTGGAAGTAAGTGAAATATTTCCGCATTATTTTGCGTGACTTTTGTTTAGACAGCACTGCATGTTGTGCTAGACTGCCGAACTGCATGGACGAGACCAAAGACATGGAATTTGACTTATCATCAGACTTCCGAACTCATACCAGCTGCACAATCACCAACTCCACTGTGTTGTGTTGTTGTTTTCACCCTTGGCAGCCCTCAGAAAGAAGATTTTTCAAGTCAAGACGGGTAATCCTTTAAAACCGCAAGATGGAATCCTACTTAGATTTTTAGGAAAGTTAATCTTCCCTACCTTAAAAGAAGAACCACTCTATTTCCCAATTTTAGATCAGCAATCTCCATCCTAATCCTAACCAGCGTCAGCAAAGGTCAGTGTTTTACGAAGGGTACTTTGTGAAAGTATAAAGAAACAATTTAGAATAGATGCCGGCTGCTGCTCAAAGCTAAAAAGCCTACTTTTGTTATAGGAGCAAAAGCATTTTAAGTGCTGCAAAAATATTTAGCTGAGTTATTTAGAAAAATGTAAGATTAGTTCATTTGACTACAAAGCAGGTAGACCTTCATTGAACTTAATTATCTTTCAAATAACCGAAAAGTTTACATTTTGCATTTTACATGGCATTTAGAAGCCTAACCAGATTTGCAGCAAAGCTTTAGACAAAGGCTTATTTTTAAAGCGCGGATGCAGAAAAAATATAATTTTCGGATGAATTTTAAAATGTTGACAATCTACAGAGCAGGTTTTTTTGTGAGTTGGTTATCCCTAGTTTCACAGAAAATGTTTGAGGCAAGTGTGAGTGTGTGTGTTGTAGTTTATTTTGACATTTGCATGTGCATGTCAACAAACGCCTGTCAAAAAAGAGAGGGGGGGCAGTCCTCCATGATGAGCGTGAGTGTGTGTGCGTGTGTGTGTGTGCGTGTGGGAAGAAGGATCAGAACAGGTGGGGTTGCTGGGAGAGAGTTCTGTGGAAGGGCTCACAGACTTAAATGTTATCGCATCTATGTGGCATTGTGTGGAAGTGTCAGCGAGTGCAAGGGAGCAAGGGGAGTGATTGTGTTGATGTGGTGATCTAGTTATTTGTTAGTGCTGCTACTTCTGCCGCGAAACCCTCTAGCCTACCCCTGTCCTTTACTCCCCAATTTACACCCCGAGCACTGGACAGTATGCTTCTCGCCCCGAGCCGAGCTCCGCCAAAGCTTAGTTAAGGAGGACCATCTCACTCGCAGCTCAATCATAATAACTTTAAATAAAGGACTCGTGCACTTTGCACGACAAATTAACTTTCCCGGCAAGAAATAAAAGTCGATCGACGTCGAATCGACGTCAATGTAGCTCAAAAGATGTAACTCCCAATCAATTTGAGTTACCGGGGTCGAATTGACATCGGATCTACGTCGGAACAATTTTCATTTCTGGCTGGGCTTGCTCGGCATTTTGTCACAAATGGCAAAAATAGAAATGTGCCAGTCTTCGTCAAATATTCGTTTAAAAATATTGTGCGGTCACATTGGCATTGAATGTGGTCTGTGATTTGAGCTACTCAGTGAGCTAATGTGTCCTTCGGCGTGAAGTTACGACTCTCTTATTCTGCAACGACTGCATGCGGAAAATGGCTTGACCCAGGAGAGGCCCCCGGCCCCGCGACGCCATGCAGTACCATCCTCAGCACCACCAGTCCGTAGCGCGGTACAGAAGTAGGGAAGCCATGAACCACCACGCTACACCCGAGCAGGCCGCCGTAGACATGGTGGATAAAATGTCCATTTTGCCTCCGGGCCTAGCGGGCTCGATGGCGACGCTCAGGTAAGGACGTCGACTCGGTGCGGGCTTTGGCCCTCTTCTGCTCCTTCGAGGAGGAAGAATTAGTTAGGGTTCAAAGGAAAGGAAAACCATGCCCTTTGCCCAGGTCTCCGTCTATATAATGCAGTTTATTCTCGAAAACTGTACGTATTTGACGAGGCTGTGACGAATTTACTCCGGACTCAAGCTGACTGGACGATTATAGGCAGTCGAGCCGCCTAGTATCGCCTGCGCCTAGCATTTAAACGTATTCGTAATTGTTTTGCCTCCCTCGTACAAAGTGCCTGTGGCTTCCTTTCTTAGTTTCATTAGCATCATTTCATTTTCAAACAACTCACTGAAATTGCTGGAGTAACTTGTCTGAAAGAGTGATGATATTTATTGCTGCCCAATTGGAGCGACGTTTGTTTTTGATGCTCGATTGATGAGCTTCGCTGGTAGAACACGCTGTCAAAATGATGTCAAAGTGGCCTCATCTTGACGTTCACCGTCGAAATGGCTGCGGCTAGGAAGCCAGATTGAGCTGTTTCTGACGTCAAACTAGGGTCATTGACGAGTTTCTGACGAGTGTGTTCAACCTTGGTTATGAAGTCACTCCATATGAGTAGAGATTTTGGAACGTCGCTCCTTTTGCGAGACGTTCTTCATTCAAATGAGCTATGTTTCAAAAGCATCACTTAAATACAGCGATGATAACAAACATTGCTCTCAGGAGAATTCCGAAATTTTAAGCATTCCGTAGTTTTTCTGGGAGCAGCGCGCGTGACTCCTGCATTAACAGTGCTGTAAAGTGTTTTAGGAATATCTACAAATAATGTTTCAAGTAATCTCACGTGCTTCATAAGTTACATTACAATTGTTTTACAAAGGAAAAAATATTTAACATTCCTCGAATGAAACGTCTTAAATTTGAAATTATGTTATTTCGGGAGATACGGAATATATATATACTGTTGGGCTTCCCTTTGAAAGCGACAGCCAGTGGAATGGGTGCATGCCATAGGATGTGCCATCGCTCTCAAAGGGAGGCGTGCCGAATGCATAGTCTTTTTACTATTCACCTCACTGCTGGACCATCATTTTTACTATTTGCATGAATTGTCGATTCTACACGTTTATCTCGAGCTCCCTCCGTCATTACTTCTAAACTAGTCTTCTGCGGTAGTCGCCCAGTGCGCCTGACAGAGCTAGTCGCATCGCTGCATCCGAGGCACGAGATGGGTGGAGGTAGCGCGACGGCTGTGGCAATGGCCTGCTCGCTGCTCTCTCGCTCTCTATTCGCGGCCAGATCATTCTCGGGCTCGCCTCTTCAGGCTCGCCTCTTCGGGCTCGCCGATTTTGCGGTGGCAGCACTCGCGATGCCTTGCTACATATTGAGCCTAGTTAACTAGACAGCTACAGCACCCCCTTTCCCCTTTACGGCCTCTAGAACGTTACTCACCTAGAACAGTGACATGCTATCACCCGCCCGCTCCCTTCTATGCCCCTATGACCACTCCAATCCCTAATAACCCCTTTCCCTCTCCCTACAAATAACATCGGAATTGCGATGTTGATGACAAAGCGTGTGAAACACAATGATCATACCATTACAATTATTTATTTAAGAATGAAATTATTGACTTACTTGGTCTCGTGAGCAGTGTGAGTAGTAAAAGATTGTGTGGGTAGGCGGCTGTCGGCCAGCCACCTTGGGCCCGATGTGAGTGCGGGGTCTGTCCGCAGTCATGCCGATTCAAGAAGCGCCCTCACCAGGACGTCGAACCACCTGCCACCCGGCGCCCAGGCGGCAAGCCGCAAGCAGCAGTGGGTACTCCAGAACATAATGGATACACATTTACATTTCTTTAGCTCGACTCATTGGCAATCATTTATCTGTCGTAGGGAAATGCACCAGATGCAATCGCTCAAGAATAGAATAGCTCAAGGGGTCAGTGATGATGAACAGACCCACTCAGGTAGCGTATTGTGTGAGTAATCTTTTTATTTTTCTCTTTTTTTAAAAACAAATTACGATGTAGAAAGTCACGTCTTACGAGTGCTTTTAAAACATTGTATTGATTGTTTTGTCACAGTTCCAGAGAAAGGCATTCTCAAAAAGACCTACGGATCCGTCCCCATGGATGGTGGTGACGACTCCACATCTGACAACCAGGAGGTCTTGTCCCAGTCCGATAACTTGCTCAGCTCAGAGGTAACGTCTCTCTTTAAAACGATAGCCTGCTGGCGGGCAGGCCTGCCACGCGGCCGTGTGCGGCGGGACTGCCTACCATGCAGGCAGCCTGCTGGC
>NW_026267220.1:667995-674068 GCF_000697945.3 Frankliniella occidentalis
ATGCAGGCAGCCTGCTGGTGGGCAGGCCTGCCACGCGGCCTTGTGTGACGGGTCTGCCTACCATGCAGGCAGCCTGCTGGCGGGCAGGCCTGCCATGCGGCCGTGTGTGGCGGGACTGCCTACCATGCAGGCAGCCTGCTGGCGGGCACGCCTGCCACGCGGCCGTGTGCGGCGAGACTGCCTACTATGCAGGCAGCCTGCTGGTGGGCAGGCCTGCCACGCGGCCTTGTGTGACGGGTCTGCCTACCACCCGGGCATCTGTGCGTGAACTTTAGTTATGGGCAAGCATAAAAAGTAGCTCATGTACGTCATCTTGGCCCTGCAGCAGGTGGAGCACAAGATCCGTAGCCTGGACGGCTACACGCGCAACATGCTGGAGGCGCTGCACACGGCGCGCAACATGCAGCACCAGGGCGGCAGCAACACGCCGTCGGGCTCCTCCATGCTCACCGAGGAGATCATCAGGCGGTCGCTGGAGAGCTACAAGCGCTCCTCCAGCCAGGAGAAGATCTGCGACGAGGGCGTGGGCATGATGCCGTCCATGGTGGAGGTGCAGTACCCCTACCAGTACGGCTACGGCGGCCACGCCGCCATGGGCACGCACTCGGGCACGCACTCCGGGACGCACTCGCACGACGAGGACGACGACGGCCCGCCGCCGGGGAGTCGGCCGATGACCATCAGAAACCTCACGGTACGTCCTGGCGTAAAGGTGAACGAGTACAAAGAGTGAGGTGGTGGTAGAACACGCTCGCCGCATCCCGTAACATTGCAGGTGCATAAATGTGTCATGACAACAATGGTCGGGATGTTTAGCGCAGAATGTGAGTTAAATGTATCGGCTTCTTCTTCTTTTCCAACTGCGTTAAGCGGTTTCGGTTTTTAAGGCGAATCCGAACAGGAAACCCGCATTCCTTTTTCATGTATTTGTTACGAGAAGAAAACTTTAAATCGTGTCTTACCACTGCTTGGTTTATTTCCTCTGCGTCTATTTCGTTGTATAGTGGATAGTGGTCAAGCATTTTGTTCTCATGACACATCTATGTACTTAGGAGAGAGTTGGGTACAGCGGGGAGTTTCGCTTCCCGGCCCCCAATCACCAGTCAGAACCATGTCAATCGAATGGACATCACTGGCATGCTGGACAGGTGGGTGTTGGGCTGCAAAAGCTCTACACATTCCTACACAGTTCAAAGAAATCTTAAATTTTCAATTCATTCTCAATTTTTTGCACTCATAAACTAGATAGAAAATTCGAATTTAGAAGGCAAAGTTTTTTGCTTTCCGTTTAATTGAGTCTCTTGAAATAGTAAGCAATTGTCCTCTTGTCTGGTTTCAGGATATCATCCGGCAAATGGATGCTGTGAGACACATTAGTCCCTCTGGTTCAGAGGATCTTCAAGAGAGAATGTATATGGAAGGCTCAGAATCAAGTCGGTAAGTGTAGTCAGACCGCTGCAAAGATTCAACGCGTCGTGTAGACGCCCATATCGAAGCATCGTTGTTGGACATCGAAAAATGACAATTGTAATTGCGCTTTCAGACGAGGGTCCCGGGGTCGCGACGACATGTCCTTCGTCTTGGGCCGGTTTAGGCCGAGTGCCAACCGCCACGGCAGCGGGGGCTCGGCGGGGTCGTCGCACTACGGCCACCCCTACCCGGGCCACACCATGCACCACCAGCTCCCTGACGAGGAGTCTATATATGAGACTGCCGACCCGGACCGAGCCGGGGCCCAAATCTGTGGCGACACTCCGGATAGCGAGAGGTGAGAAGAGTAGGGTGTTGGGCAGCACGGCGGGTCCAGGGAGGAGCTACGGGTTAGGGGGAGGGTGGGAGGCCCGTCCTGTGCGTGCTCAGACTAAGATAAGAGAAGAATGATCGAGCGAGGAAATGCCGTTTGCTGGCGCCAGTATTCGAACCTGGCACCGGGACAAGCGGGCGGTGCGATGTCGGCATGCATGCCTTTATTCGCCTGGATGCGGGTGGTTCAAATACCGGTGCCAGTCATCCCCTCCTTTGCCCCTGTCCCTTCTGGCATCACGTGACCCTACCTAGCTCCCCACCCCTGCCCCTGCCCGTGCGTGTAGATTATCTGGGTGATGTCCTCTAGTGATGACTGTGTTAAAGCTCGTCGAGCGACGGCAGCGCGGTCGCCTAGCGCTGCTCGCGCTGAGATGGTCGCGGCAAGTGCCAAGAAGGCGGCCGCCATGGACTGCCCCTTACTGCTGCACCAGTCTCCGGGCAAGGCGTCGACGGCGTCCCCGGGCGGGAGCAAACGCGAGTACTTCCCGTCGCCACCGTCGTCCTCATCCGACACGGCGGACTCGTACTGCGAGTCGGGCGCGAGGCACGCCGTCCTCGCCGCCGCCGCGCCCGCCGCGCCCGCTGCCCCCGCCCTTGCCAAAGTGCGCCACCTCAACGGCGTGAACGGCGACGGTGGCGGCAGCGGCGTCTCATCCAATGGCAGCAATCGGGACTCGGAGGACGACAGTGAGGCCGTGGTGTCGTCGTCGGCCTCTGACACGCGGCAGGCCGCCGTGCCGGCTGCTTTGCCGGCCGCCTTGCCGGCCGCCGGGCCCGCGCCTCTTGTCCAGAACCACAAAAAGCGGTACCCCGAGTACAAACATTAAAGTGCGCCCGAATGCCGCGACACTCGTGCCGCTCACCATGTTCAGTGCGAGGTTTTCTCGTACAACCCTAGCAAGACTCAAACAATTTGTGTGTAGGAAGAAAGAAGCTGTTCATATTGTTGAAGTGTTGTTTTTTTTATATTAAAAAAAATAAGTGTATGATATTAACAGAATACTTGATTGGGATAATTGTATGATAAAGAAAATTGTATTTTATGTCGATTCCCTCCGATGTTTGGTATTGGTGGCGTTATCCACATGAACCCAGCGTCTCTGCCGCTGGCTTAGGATCCTTTGATTGATCCTGCATCAGGAGCGTTAATTAATGATGTCTGGGCTCAAAGAACGCTTTATACGTTAATTTTTAAACCTCCGTCAGAAAGCCGCCAAGTATGAAGCTGTCTTATTGAGCGGAGGAGGAATACCAGGGTTGTCAGAGTGATGAGCCCATACAAGGCCACATGACGATTTTATCTGAAGTATTAGTATTGTTTAGATGACGGTGTGCAATAATGATATAAAGTTCCAGCTTTCTGTGTTTTTGAAACATGTAGTGTGAAACATCTTAAGAAAGGTGACAGGGATGAATAGCTAAAGACACATTTACCATATAAGGGTCTTTGTTTCTTATGGAATATGCGGTATAGTCCATTGCCATTTGACTGCTCAAAATCAATGTGCACCTTTCTCTTTCAAAACTCATTAATATCCAGTGCTTTAGAGTTATTCTATAAATATCAAACAAAGACCTCACCGTTATGTTGTCACACTGACTTTTCCTCTATTTGTGGACAAGAGTGAAAATGTCGAAATAATTTGATCATTCAAAGCTGGGGAGATAGGGGCACATTCATTTTCTTTCTTATGAAAACCTTTCATAGTTACATTATTGTGTTATTTTATTGGTTTCCATTCCTTTGGTGGTAAATTACGTACGGTATCCTTCTCCCCATCAAAATAGAAAACCAGAGTTCACTTTTGAACAGTCCCAAAAATTGTACTTGTTTAGGTAAACCAAACCCATTACTGACAAAAACATTTATGAAAATTTTTGCAACAATATTTAACAATGTCTTGAACCATGTTTTGAACTTGCTTGCTCTCTTCAATGTTGTTTCTGTGTGACAATTTAGTCATTTCATATTCCTCCTGTTTTAAAGTTTATTTTAAAATGTTTATTTCCTATCAACAGAGAATGTGTTTAAAACCTAAACTTGCTCAAGCATTCAGCACTATTTGACAAACACTGTATGGGAGCTTCTAACTTCCTACAGATTTGTGATAGAAAAGCATCATCTATCGATAATGTTTCGTAAAATTACCTCTTATTTCACAAATTTGCATCAGTTCAAAATCTCTCTTCTTTTTATATATTAGGATATGGCTTACCGTTTTCACCATCAAATTCTTGTGTCAAATGATCATTCTGGGTTTTGCGTTTTGCTCACAATCTGTCAATGCTATCAAACATAAACTATGTGCCAATACTAAGCCCCAAAGACATCGACCAACAAGAAATGAAATGAAGAACTAAACAAAGGCTAAAATTCAACGGTGAGCTAAGTTTAGGGATTTTTCTAAAGTATATATATAAATATGGAATTATATACGTATATATATATATAAAATAAATGTAAACATAATTTTTTTATATGAAACATTTGCTCACAAGTAAGAGCCTCGCTACAGTTTGGCGAGTGTGTATATGTTTAAGTGTCTACATATGCACTTCAGCAAACCAAAATGAAACGGTGTTAAACATTTTCTTGAACAAGATGATTAGCAGAAAGGAGAAAATTAGAATATGGATGGCTACTATATTCACTTAGACCTGAATTTTTTAGATAGATCAATTAAAGCAGATTGTTTGGAAATTCAGAACTGGAAACAATGTACATTACTTGGTCAACTACAACATTCATTTCATGCATAAGTCATTGGACAAGTGCAGCATTATGGCATTTTCATGGCCTAATACAGAATATTATTTATTCTAAAGCGATTATTTAGAGTTACTAAAATATATTGTTCATTCTGTTTCCAGTAGCTCATACATAGTTGGTTTTCTGAGTTCTCAAAGCCATCAAAAATAAGGTGAGATTGAATACATTTATATTCTAAAGAAGGAGAAAGTCATTCCTTTGCTCATTTCTCAATATAAATATGCTGGACACTTTTTTCACTTAACTAAAGGCAGGGAAGTAAATATTGCTGACTGCGGGCAGTAGCGCTGGAAATATATTTTATTTTATTTCAAAAAATCATGTTTGCAATATTTTCCTAAATAGACATTAGGATACCTATCTGGGTTGAGCTGCCTTATTTGAAAAGTACGTCAACCATCCCATGCATATCCCTTGTGTTCGTACTCATAATAACACCAAATGTTCTTGTAAACAAAGACGAAAACACTGCTTGAATTTTAGCTATGCTACAAAGATCTTTAAGTAAAATAAGTGCCCAGCATTTTAGTATAGTGAGAATGACTCAAAGCAGCCACTTTCAACTTATCTTTCTACATGACAGTATGTCACTGTGATAACAAAATAGATATACTTTTGACTATTATCACAATGCTTAATTTAAAAAACCTACATTTCCTCCAAATTGTTACTGCCATCTCATGAATGAAAGTCAAGGCCAGTATAGTGTGCTGCCATTCCCTCCTTCTTCCTCTCAAGTGATGTGCTATTGCGGAGATCATTCATTTTGCGGACACTTTGCGGACAATTTTTACTGCACATTCAAAATATCAATAGAATAATTCCAAACTTTAGGGTCACATGTGGTAACGCCATTTGTATAAAAATCGTGATACGTTAAAATGTAAAGAAATGGGTTCTTTATAAGTGAATTATTTTATTTGAAACATTGTTATTAAATTTTGGTGAAATTAATTTTTTTTGTTAAACAATAAAACAAAATAAATGTGATAAAGAAAACAAAATGGTTCTCTCGGCAGATGTGTTTTTGGTGTCACCCTCTTGTCACTGGTTACGACATATCATAAACCACCAGATAACCAACATGCGAAGAAGAAACAATGCGCATATACATACTTACAAGGGGCTCGGCGGTGACTCCACATCTCAAGTTAATTGAAGAGTAAAGGCAATATTCGTATCAGACGGCATCCTGGTATCACGAATTGCAAGGTGAGAGCCGCGTATCTTGCTGTTATCCACTGGACTGCTTGTTTGCTACAGCAGGCCAATTTTGCATTGGTCAAAACAATCACTTGCTACAGCCAACTTTTTAAATATTGACAATGTACGTATTTGAGTTGAGGATACCGAGATGACTTTGCATAGGGCACGTTACGGATAGCGCCTCCCACGCGCTGGGTAGGCCAACCCGCCAAGCAGCTGTGTGGAGCCGGCGGCTCGCCCTAAGCGCCTGCCACGCGCTGGGTAGGCCAACCCGCCATGCAGCTGTGTGGA
>NW_026267220.1:674118-697840 GCF_000697945.3 Frankliniella occidentalis
CCGGCGGCTCGCCCTAAGCGCCTGCCACGCGCTGGGTAGGCCAACCCGCCATGCAGCTGTGTGGAGCCGGCGGCTCGCCTTAAGCGCCTGCCGCAGGAATACGGACCAGATACGGTGACTGAATACCGGCCCCCCTGCACCGCGCCCGCTCCCCCCGCTGGCCCTGCGCGCGCCCCCCACCACCATTTTTCGTTCCTCCGCCTCCACACCGTCCACCTCGCCGTGCTTACCGTTCTTACTGAGTCTCTTCCTCCCTTCGTCCTGCGCTGCATCGCCCCCCCCCCCTCCCCACTCGTCCACTCGTCTACAGCCTGCGCGCTGCTCCTTCTCGGCGGCGTCAATTTGTCACTCAGCTGATTCGCAAAACGAAACGCAATGAATTACGCGGCAGAACTCACGCGGATTAAATTTTCAAGAAAATTGTAATCTCAAATTATAATTGCAGTTGTTAATTTACGATAGCACATTTTTTACTTGACAATGCATTTTAAGTCAATACGTACTGCATGTATTGTTACGATTACAAACTGTTGTAATTTTACAACTTACGTCAAGGAAAATTTTTCTGTGAACCTTACTTTTTTTCACAGCGTATCCTCGAGGAAAGGCAAAACCCTGGTTTCGATATTGCCCCCAAAGCGATGCCCAGTCTCTTGCATTTGGTGTGCAACTTGGTGTTAACTTTCTACATTTGTTTTCTCAGTGAACCTCCCACCCTTGCCCACTGCCCTTTCGCGACTAAGACGATGCACGTTCGGCACCGGTTTGGTTTTAATAAGTGCACTATTGACGTCCACCCCTGGCGCTTAACCAACCCTGCACCTCTGGCACAACGAGTGCCTCGAAGAGCCCTTGCTGTGGCCCCACAAATTTGCTTCTATTCCCCCTTTTAACTGTTTTAAAAATGCTCCCTGTGAGCTGAAATGACCCGCCTGAAAGGTAGGCAATAGACAGAACAGTGCTGAGCACGTGCCAGTCTTGACTTGTAAGAACGGATGGGCGCGCGCTTCCTCCCTTACGGATAGGCCATGCTGGTGGCTGCTGGCTGGAGCTTGCTTGGCGCGGGGACGAAGGATGGGGATGGAAGGGAGAAGAGGAGGAAGTGTGAGAAGAAGGACGCGCCGATCGCAGTGGCGACTCCAGCGGAGGTGGTGGGGGGCGTGCGCAGGGCCAGCGGGGGGAGCGGGCGCGGTGTGGGGGGGCCGGTATTCAGTCACCGTATCTGGTCCGTATTCCTGCGCGCCTGCCACGCGCTGGGTAGGCCAACCCGCCAAGCAGCTGTGTGGAGCCGGCGGCTCGCCCTAGCGAGGGTGGGCGCCAAGCAAGCGCATGACCGCGGTGGGAGCGACAGACGTCCCTTGTCGTAGCTAAACAGTTGTAGCTACTAGCGAAAGATAACATCTGATGAGATGGCTGTTGTCGGTAGTTTCGGTTAAAATAGTGGTAGACACATTTATTTTAATAACTGTTTTACATGATCTGAGATTATATTTATTTTCGTCACGTTGAAACACTTACGGGACAGCCGCCATGACAGTATGGCGCCACAACAACATGACAACTCTAAAACAAAGTGTAAACTGGTTTCTAGAGGTAACAATATTGTTTTTACAACGTAGAAACACATTAAAAAGTTGCATTCTTTGAGCGGAAGTTTCATTATTAGCAGCAATTAAAATTTTAATCACTTTTATTTGTAAGTCAATTTTTTGTCGATGTATTGTCGCTCTTGAAATTTCACTGCAGACCACTCGTATGCGGAAGTTTGCAACGGTCAGTATGGCCGCTTTGTGAGTTAAGGAAAGTCAATTTAGGACCGACACAGCCAACAACCGACACGGCCACTGTCGGCTTTAACAGAACCGACTGTAGAAATAAGTGCGCTCGGCGGCGCTCGGCGTCGCAAATGCTCCCTCTACTCTCCACACCCGGACAAAAAAATGGGAGAGTAAGTGCTTCTTTCATCCCACCGCAGTCGTTGGCGACTTCTGTGATCGCAGGAACAGCCACTTCCTTCCGCAGTGGTCAGAACGTCAGATCACACTCCCGGGGTTGTGAGACGGTTGACGGGTACGTTGGTTAAACTGTAGGGGAACTCCCACGGCCCGCTTTCGCTGAGTCGAACCCCAGTTCCAGAGGCAAGTCACATGCCACCTTCGACGCAGTGTCACCAGGGCGTCATGACGGTAACCACTACGACGTCGGACCTCCGCGAGGGGAACGTGGTGAAATGACAGGTTTGAAGTCCATTTGAATTTTGGTGGCCCGAGAAAAATTTCAGATCGGCGGAGATTCGGCCGATTTCCCATGCTCTGGGCGGGCTAGGGGCGCGGCGCGGACGACCGCCGGAGCCGGCGCCGGAGGTGGTGCAAACCAGTTCAAACCGATTCCTGGTCATTCCACTCTCCGGTTTGAGAAATTTTCACGTTCTATCCGCGATATAGCCTCGCTAACGGTTTCTTCGTGAACTAATAGAGGAACACACCGGAAGCGGAAGTTTGCGAGTGGGCGGTGCATTGCAGAACGGTGGCGGTGGATGTGAATATGTTGTGAATGTAGATTGTGATTGACGTGCAGATGACATGTTTACATTTCTTTCAAAAACATTATGTTAAAATGTTCTTGAGCTCAGTCCATTGAACGACCAATTCCTTCATCGTTAAATAGTAAGTTTCATGCTAGTTTCGTGAAACTTTGTTTAATTTCCCGACCTTCCTTTGACGGTTTTCGAGGTGTTGGACAACAAGTGAGCTTCCTCCATTTCAAAACAAACAGAATTTTCTGTCACTAACTCTTTGAAAAAGGTTAATTTGTGCAGTATTTTTAATATTTCGCCACACTTGGAACTCATTGTTAGTCCGATAAATTCTATTTCTAATTTTCATCAGTATCTTCTTACTGTGTCGCCGATCATCCAGATCATGTCTGGCTCAACCTTTTCTACTGTCATATATTAACGTTCACTGCCCCAAATTTTCTTTTATTAACCCTCTTTTCGGCACATTTTTTCTCTCATTTGTTGAGCATTGAGTTAGTCACATAACTTATGAATAGAACGTAGGCGCTGTTATAGGTTATGTTTATTGGTGTTGTGTCATGTTTGTTTTTAAAGTGAGCTTATTTGTGTTGTGGTTTGTTTTAAGTTTGCTTTGTGGCCTCTTGTTATACGTAGTAACTCATGGTTTTCTGCCATTTCTAGTGAGTTCAACGTCTGGTATGAACAGTACAAATTCTGTCTCGAGCAGAAATGGTTCTGTTGCACCTCGTCCGTCAGTCTCTTCAAGTAGCAGCAGTGGTGGTGCAATGCCTAAAGTGAAGTTAAGAAAAAAAATTCCCATTCACCCTAATAGTTTTTCACTTCCGATGGGGCAGTTGCCCTATCAAGTTGATTCTCAAACTTCACACCATCAATTTGTGCCACCGATTCATCAGCATATTCCAACAAATGGCCAGTTTCCGAACACCAGTAACGGCAATTCTAGCCAAATAAATGCTAATGGACTTCCACTGTCGTCAGGGTGTAAGAATACACCTAAAACCCAGGTTAGAATGCATTATAACATTTTTACGGCAGTATTTCTGGGTAAGACCTCTTTGTTCAGTGATTTTATGTTAGTCAATGTATAGGAGAGCTTTTTCAGTTTGATATCCTAATTCATAGTTCTTTTCTCCATTCCATGAGTGTTGTGTTCATCTTGGCAAGCTGCCCACTCTTTAAATAGCATTTCCCCCCCTCTTTTCTGTTGCGGCTATTTTTAGAAAGAGGGAAGTGTTAGGTTTGAGCTAGGCTTCAGTATTCATTTTTACTGTAAGCATAACTAATTTGGTAAACCGTAGTCTTGTGTAATATTGTTTGCTTTGATTTTGCTAAAATATTCAATGAGTCTATCTTTGAATATTGAGTAATCTGCTAGGTTCAAATTTTATTGAAAGCAATATTTATCATGTTTCACTGATGAATAGTAGTCACAAATTGAAATTTCTTTTTGGGATAGTTAAAACAAATTTAGAATACTTTTTTTGTTTTCTCATTGGTACATTATTGCTCTTGCCTCAGCTGATTTTCGACTGGCAAACAGGAGAGATTCCTGCACCTACATATCCTCACAGGAATTGTCGAAATAGACATACATCCTCAGAGTTGTATGATTCAGGTATGTTTCATCTCATATCACAACAATTTCTAAAATGTACTACTACTTATGATACTGGAGATGATCGCTATCTAATAATATTGTTTTATGTAATTTCTAATCCAAGCATCAGATGAAAGCGTGTCTCAAGATAACCGTCATATTGTTCCTGGAAATTTGTTCAGAGGCATCCTCTCAGAGGTTTGTTAAGAAAACATCATATCAAATAGTCAAAATTTAAACTGTGTGTCCACTTAAGTTTTTATCCATATTATTTTTGACGCTACCTTTATGTGTGGTTTGCAGGTGAACTGCTCTGTAGACCCTCAACCAACTTATCAATACCCTAGACTAAGGATGAATGGACAAGACACTGGTTCTGGAGCAACACCCTCTCTGTCATCAGAAGTGTCCTCCCACAGTGTGGCTTTGAATAATGGGACAGCCTCTGATCATCAAAACCGAAATTCAGAAAACAAGAAAATTAATGTTCCATCATCTGTACGTTTGTTTTTGTTTTCTATCCTGCTGATTCCATCCTAAAGAATTGTTTTGTTATTTTAATTTTTTACATAATTTCAGCCGGATCGAGCTCATGTAGAGCACCGTTTGAGTCAGATTCAAGATTACATAAAGCAGACATCATCACTGATTGAATCCTACAGACTGTCTGGAGTGGTAAGTCTTTCATCTTTGACACTTACCTTCTATACAAATCTGGTAGATCAAACAACATTTTTACTACCTTTCAAAACATCAACTTACAAGTGGGTATTATATGGCAAACAGGGGGCCACAGATGATTCAAGTTTTGAATTCCTAGTAGAAGTTCTTAAGGACCTTCATGATAGTGAGGCAAAACTTAAATGTTTGCTCTCTGCTTATGATCAGATCATCCAGGAAGATGATGTCAAGGTTAGACACCATGTGTTTACTCTTTACTGTCAGTTTATTTTAGGTAACAATTAATGAGAGTCAACTATCTCATATGCTGGTTGTTTGTGTTTGTGTTAGTGTGTTACTCACCTCTGAATAATATCAACATTTTGTTTCTCACTCTTAACAATTGATATTACAACTCTCTATCTAACACTAAACAGTGCATGGAATACATTTTCATGCCTATAAAGGTTGATTGTTAATGATTTCTGTATAATCTGACTTCTTTTCCCGACTTTGTTTCTGACTGCTTAGTAAGTAAAGTTTTGTTTGCTCATTCCAGAATACAAATGATGGTACAGAGGTTACAAGTCGCGGATCACAACCTCAAGAACCTCAAGTCAATGGGAATGATCATTCTGTGAATGCTGTAAGACAGTCTTTACTATGAGTCAAATTTATTATTACTTCTTGGCTTTATTATGATTGTTCTCATTTCTTTTATGTACTTTGTTTTATCAGAATGGTTCAGCCAAGTCAACAGATACCAGAAAACAAATTGAAATAAAAATGAAATTTGAAGAGTCTTTAAGACAAGTAAATAACTTGTGATAATTTAACTTTTTCTTGTTGGTATAAACATTTCCAAGGGTACCTTAATATTTTGTATTTTTATTCTTTTCTCTTTTAGCTTCATGCACTTCAAGCAGAGCAAGCATTACTTATTCAGAAGAGAAGTGAAGCTCAAGAACAGCTTCAGGAAGCTCAGAGAGCTCGGGTAGGTGTCATTTACTTTTATTAGATAACATAAAGAACCCTTTTTTGTTGGGAAACCTTT
This sequence comes from Frankliniella occidentalis, assembly GCF_000697945.3. Taxonomy (NCBI): domain Eukaryota; kingdom Metazoa; phylum Arthropoda; class Insecta; order Thysanoptera; family Thripidae; genus Frankliniella; species Frankliniella occidentalis. Next base: position 679,969 of record NW_026267220.1, read on the forward strand.
TTAATTAAATAGAAGTTCTTTCTTTCTTTAGAACATCTTGCTAGCAATGTCGAGTAATGGATGCTCAGTTAATACACAAGGTGGTAGCACTAGCGGTACTGGTTCAGAGGATCAGCCTTCAGATGCTTTGCTGAATAATCTGCAAGATGTTGATCGACGACCACCATCTATTCGAGGGAAATGCCAAGTATGTGCCTTTCCTTTCAGTCACTTTATTTTGGCACCTAATTTAACACTATGTTTCACATTTCTGTTTCTTTGTCTTTAATTACTGTCAGACTCAACCAAATCGTGAATTTCCAACTAAAAAGAGGCAGTCTGCAGACTTCCAATCTGATGTGACCACATATTGTAAGTTACATATATACACAAACATTTATTTCTTTATCTTATTGTTATTCTATTCCAAAGAAAATTCCTGCATAACATTTACTTTTTGAAAAATTCTCACATTTAAATTAATTCTAGTGAAAGAACTACTGACTGGTGATGAAGTGAAGGAACAGGCCAGTAGTGAGGACAGTGCTGTGGAAGATGCCATAGATGAGTATGCAGAAGCAAGAGCACAAGTGAGACTCCAAGGTCAAATTGTACAAGATAAAGTTACAGAAATAAATTCTCTTCGTGCTCAACTTGACCAAGCTAAAAGCCTTCTTAACATTGCTCATGTAAGTTAACTATGAAACTTGCACTCCTGGTATGGTTTTAGTGCTCTTGTCTAATCCAACAAAATTTTTTTTATTATTATTCAGAGAAGAGATGGAAGACCTCATGTGTCAGGTAACAACTCAGCTGATGAGGGTGTGTTTGATCAAGTTGTTAATATACTGCAGCAACGTAAGGGAGATGGAGACGCTGCTTCGCCAGACTCTAGAAAGTCTAAGCCTACAGTGAAACAACAGTAAGTACCATATGCTCTTTAATCTTTTGTTTGTTAAACTAGGATTTTATAAATAAATATCATTGCTTCTAGACAATTGGAACTTGAAAGAGCCAAGCTCGGTAGACTACGTGGTCTACTGGCAACTGTTCAGGAGTATCGTTCATCAGGTCTTCCTATCCCTGAACATATCCTGAATGAATTTGGAAATGAAACACAGCCTGATGTTAGCCAGGTTACGTCTCATGCTCAAGAAGCCATTCATGAAGAGGATGCAGCTGCTGAGGCTGATGTAGAAGAAGATGATGAGCCTGAGTCTGCTACTCAGTGGAATCAGCAACATCTGTCCTTAGTGGAAAGGTACATACTCAAATCACTTTTGTGTATTTCCTGTCTAATTCTTGTTTGGTGACAGTGCATTTTTTATTGTTTTGCATAGTGCATCAATGGCAAGTGAACTATCACACGGACTGCAGCAGCGTGCTGCGCAACTTCAAGTGGAGCGAGATGGCCTTTCAGCCATGCAGAGACAGCTAGATGGATTGTTCAGTCAATTGCAGCAACCGCCATCTGACAAATCTCCAGTTGTTAACCATGAGGAAACGCCTGTCAATACATCAGAGACAAGTTCATCCCCTCTTCATCGGCCTAGGAGTGCTCAGGAAACAAAGGTATGAGTCGTTTCATCAGTTATATTAAATATTATAATAAAAATAATTTTGATTTGCCCCTTCATTTTAAAAAAAATAGAGAGCAGATGAAACAGTACAGAGGAGAATGGAATTACTGTCAGATTTGCACAGTAGGTGGCAACAGCTGCAAGATGATATTGCATCAGATGGAGGTTTGTAAAGTTGTTTTTAAATATGCTTCTTAATTTTGGTTACTGAATTTAAAATTCACATACATTTACATGGCTAGAAAGCAACTAATAATATTGTTTCATTCTTATCAAGAGCTAAGTGTAAAAGCTGCCCCAGTTCTCAGTGCCACCAAATCTGCACTGAACAAACTGACGCATCAAATTTTGCCTGAGTGAGTGCTTATGAAATTCAGATTTTTTAAATTAAATGGTAAATAACAAGTTTTGTTAATAATCTTCAAAAACTTTTATCCCCCTTTTTTTTGAGTAGAAATAATGTTATTGAGGACAATACATCAGAAACTACATGGTAAGTAAGAGCCTCCCTCTCAGCAGTTCTTAAAATATGTGTGTATTTTATGCAGAACAGGATAGAGGTTTTAACTTATTGGTATAATTATTCTCTTGGCAGGGACCAGGGATCACTTGTCGGAAGACGCCAGACAACACCACTGAGAGGTGAACTTCCTCCACAAGCCCTGTCTCAAGAACGCCAATATTATGATGGTAGCCAAATGTCATCTGCTCCTAGCACTCTCATGAGAAGGAGATCACCTTCTGATGTTATTAGAAATCAGCGAGCTGTGTGGAGCTCAGCAAATGACGAAGAAGCTCGTGCTTCTTTAAACAATACAGCAACTTCTTTGAGATATGCAGGAGTTCCATCAGAGGAAAACCCACCAATAATCAGCATGCCCTCACCATCACCTAGTGTTCTTCAACATCAACAACAAACTCAAGAGGTGCTAATCCTATGAAATGTGAAAGACAAAATCGATGACATGTCCATTTTGTTTTCAATTTCTCTCAAATTTTAAGTACAGTTTACTTATAGAAATTTTCTTTTACAGATGAAGAATCGCATTGCAGCACTAAGCCGTTCATGTCAAAGTCTTTGCTTGGATAGTGTTGAAGGTATCAATTCTTCCCCTGCATTGCCTTTATTGCCAGCCGTTGCTATCCCACCACCTCCTCCTCCTGGATCACTAAGCCATGACCGGGAGGCTTACTACCAACAACTTCTGGCAGCAGGACAGTTGCAGCAACAACAAGTCTTATTGACAGCCATCAATCAATGCTTCCACATTTTAAAATTGCAACAGCATGAGCTTCTAAACCTGAGCAATTCTGTGCACATGCTCTCTTCTGGTGCTAACCATGTTACCCCCGTGGGTGTTCACTCCAGTGTGCTCCCTGGTGTACACCCAGCTGTGAATGCTGTAAATGCTCATCAGGGTGTTCACCAAGGCGTTCACCCAGGGGTGCATCATGCCTTGCTTCAAAGTGAGGAACCATGGGCAACCCCATCCCCAGCTCCTGGTCCCCCAACCTTAAATAACCAAGTTCCTCCTGGCAACCGCACCAACAATTATTGGGACAACTTCCGCAGGTAAAAACTGTGTTTCTTAGTATACCTGTTCTTGTCGCTATAGAATTACATACTTTCCTGTAAACATGTTGTAAGTATCGTTTGTGAATGATGACTTGAGAGTAAACCTATGTGTTTGTCTAGTTATTCGCGGCAGAACCTCCTTTCAACCAGTGCAAAAAGCAACGAAGGCTTGCCTCATAGTCCAAGTCCTTTGGTTGAACGCTCTCACAACTCATTACGAAGCTCTACTCCCATGTCTGTGCCTGGCCCGTCCTCAATATCAGTTGCTTCATCAATGCCACAGTATCACACCTTGTCAACACCATCATGCTTACCTGGAGCAGGTTCAGCTATTCCTCAACCTCCAGGTCTAGCTGAACAAGGTAGTGCTCCTATGGGTGCTGTGGGACCAATGCCACCAACTACTCTGGATTTTTCTCAAACTTCACTTGTACATAATATGTAAGTTTTATTAATTCTTTTATGACCTTGTCTGATAAACTGGAAAAATTTAGTAAATATTCATGTAGTGTTGAGCCTTAGCCCCTCAAAACATCTAGAATCCTATTAGCCCTTACAACCATTCGTCTCTCAGGCACAATTTTCAAATTTATTGTAAGCAATAAGCACTTAATTTCTTTACTGAACTTTCTACAAATTGTTCTGGGCATTTATTTTGGTATTGGTTTTATGCTACGTCCCTGAAAGTGTCTTTCTTTTGCTTGGAAGAATTTATCCTGTGCTACTAAGAATTAATAAATTCCTCCCAATTTTGCTTTCCATTTATTTTACTGCTCTATGCATGGTAGTGAGTGTTACATACTTTTTATCCTTGAGACTTGGACAGATGTTGTGTTCCTTGAGTTTGAGAGTGTTTCCACAATTACCCAGAAGATAAGTTGGATTTTGTTTAACATTTGACTTTTGCTCGTTTTCAAACTTCTTTTGTGTGTATCTAACAATTTATTTCAATGAGAGCTTTGCGCATTCTATAAACTTATTCCAGTTTTGCTTCCTATTAACCATAAAACTGAAGCTGAAGTTCGGAAATAAATACGTATTTTGAAGCATTCAACACTTTTCTCGTGCACATACAGTACAATATCGGTTTAAAGTTAACTTTTGGAAAAATCATATATCTCTCAATAGTAAATAAAGTAAAACATTTATTTGTCAAACTTTATTGGTCCCCTGTCACTCTGTATTTAAAGGGAACAAGCTCAAAGGACACAACACTGTCTCCCAGGTAAGAAAATTTTTGTAGACTGAAACATTCAGGTGTCCTTTTTTTTTTCAAACATTAGCTCCGTTAGAAACACTGTTATGTTTAGTTGTTGTTATTTTTTAATATTTATTTCTTTTGGTTTCATGTTGTTTACTTATCTTTTCCAGATCACGAAACGATAAGCGCAATATCGATTTTACCGAGGGAGTTTCAGCATCCCCACGTCGGCGTCCTTCAAATGAAATAGATCATCGTACAGCCTCTAGAGTGTTGGAGGATGCTGCACTACCTATGAATTGCCAATTACTATCCCCAACATCACAGGAATTTGAAGTTCCTGCTATGCCAATTCTTAGAAATAGTGTCAGTGGTCTCCAGACTCGTCTGAGTCAAGTAAATTTGAATGCTCCTCCATCTTTTGCCAACTTGCAAGATTTTATGGATACACAGAATACTAGGCATCAATTGAACAATGAAGGTGTTCCCTTCAGTGAAATATCTACTTCTCTTTCAAATCAGCAGTTTAATGAATTTCATGTACCCTGTTCTCTTGAGAATGTACGTGAAAGCTCCCGTCGCTTAAATGTGGACTACCACAATGGAACAACTGATACAGAACCACCAAGTTCAACTGTTCTCAAGAGGAACACAGGAGCTATTAAGCGCACTTATTCTTCATCGCCATGTTCATCAAGCAACAGTACTTCTTTAAATCCTAACATTCAGCGGAACATTCACTCAACACCAGCAGTTTCTCAGTTGTCTTCAAGTAATGCATCATGTAATAGCCATTCTGAAGCTCTCTTCAAGTCATCAAAACTGCAGTCGGGTCAAGATTGCTCCAGAAACTACAATTGTTCCGGAAGAAGACCAGGTTTACCCGAAGAAACTCAGATGCCCTGTTCTTCATCATCTGTTTCAAGTAGGACAAGGATGCGGGGTATTAATGAAACTGATGACCATACCATATTCCAACATGACCATGCTGATGATACTGAACATGAAGATGCTCCTCTACTGCGATGTGTGGGATTTAACAACTGCCAAAGTTCTACAAGTAGTCAAAGTACATCTAGCCAGAACACATCTAATGTTGAACTACAGAGTCTTGGACCAGGAAAAAATCACTTGAAAGAAAGCTGTTTCCAAATTCGAAAATGTCCAAAGTATCAATCGAAATCAGGATCTAGAAGTCCTCTTTCAGATACAACTGCAGTTGCAGCTGCAGCTGTTGCAGTGGCAACTGTTTCACAGAACTCACCGTCACATCGGAATGTTCATTCTTCTTCTGGGAAATCCATGCTTTCCAACAGCCAAAGATCAGTCAACACAAATACTAAAGAAGATTACGCTGTTCTTAACCAAATGTAAGTTACAAGTACAGGCCGCCTTATTAATAGATTACCCTATTAATCTTATTTCTACCTTTCTCCATTAGGAAATTGTATTATTATTGTCTTAATTTTATTTTATTTATCTGTAGGTCTGGTCAAGGACAACTTTACGAGGAGTTGCGAGAATCAGTCTATTCAGAAATGACATCTCTAATTTCAGAAAATGGGAGTAGGTCTCACTTTTTAGTTCAGTTACTTAGAGACCTACAGCATATTAGCTCTGATTCTGTGAGACAAAGTGTCATTCAACTTATTCAGCAAGCTGTTAGTAGATACCAGGTAAAGAAAAGAAAATTTCCAAATCTTATCATATCAGTTTTCTTCTGTCTTCAAAAAACTTTTTATTTTGATCAATCTTTTAACATGTGACTTTCAGATTGACCTGAGCGTTCTTGGACAGGATGGATGTACCTTGTTTGCAGAGGACGAGGCGGAAGAAGATGAGGAAGAAGCTAAAAGAATGGAATCACAAAGGCTGGAGAGAGAAAGACTCCCATATGCTGGTGCTTGTAGTTCATCTGAACCAAAGGTATAATTTGGGTTGCTTACCACTTCACCTCTATAATACCACACCTCTACCTCTATACCTGTTACGGCGAATTCGATTTTCGCCGGAAAGAACTAAGATTCCCCAGTTTTTCATTTAATATCCATTATTTCTTGGGAGTTGAGATGTCTCTGTTGGTGGCGGCGGAAGTCCTGTTCCTCCGGGTCAAGGGCGTCACTGAGAGCAAGGAACTGGTGCTTTGGTGGAGCATATCTATCTTATAAAAGAACAACTTCTACTAATACACATACTTTCCTTTCCCAGGGGACTTCTTCAAGTACACAAGAAGGTGAAACCTTGATGCAGCTCGTACTTGGTCTCGAATTAGCAGCTGTTTTGTCTGGAAATGCTGATGAAAATTGTTCTCCTAGCTTAATTGATGATGTGCGAAGCAGAATATTTCAGCTTATTCCTATGAACCAAACTTTATCAGCCTTAAATACTCAAGCTGTAAACTCCCCAAGATCTGTTTCTTACGTCCATTCTCAAATAGACAATGTATTGGAAAGTGTATTTCTTAAGTTTCAAGGATGCAGGTAAATAGATACATTCCCAACGAGTGTTACTTGTCTAAAAACTACTCCTAGGTAGTTTCAAAGCATTGTTATCACAATTCCTTTTTTTTAGAATTGGAGATGTTAGAAATGAAATAACATCATGTGTTGTCAGTGCCCTACCAATTAAACTCATGTACCGCAGTATGGTGGAGTATTACAGCCGTAATAATATGGTATGATGAACATTTTTTTAAATCCCAAAAATTAATTTGAAACAAAAGTTTGATCTCAGGTTGGTTAAGACTGCACATTATATTTTCTAGGAATCGGAATCATTGATAAGAAGGGATGGTCCAGTTTCATTTCGAGAAAGTTCATCATCTCCTTCAGTGAGAGGTGTCAGTCCAAATCCGTTGCAGTACTCGCAACACACTTCCACTTTGGTTTGAAATATTTTTTATTTGCTCCCTTTTTTTATTGTTGTCTTGTCTTTGTTTTTATATGTCCCATCCATTAATGTTTGATGTGATGTGTTTGAAATAAATTCCAGAGTCATCAAGATGGAAGGGATGTAAGTCTATTACAGGAAGCCTCTAATGGAGACCTAGCTGAGGCAGATCAATCTCACCACTCTATAAATACTCTGGATGGGGATGGTGACTCAGAAGCTGACAGAGACTGCTCCACAGATGGGCCATTGTCAGCTTCAGTGTCAGAGTCTGCCTCTGGTTTACTCCACGTGCATGTGTACCAACTGGGTGGAGTGTCTGAAGCTATTGATTCTGAGCCAGAGGTTGAAGCTCTTCAAGAAGAAGGAGAAGTTTTAGCATGTACTTTAGTTGATCGAAATGTTTGCAGGGTAAATATATTTTTTTTACTGGTTTTCTAAACTTATTTTGATTATAAATGTCTTCAATGTAAGTTGTGTTAATACGTACATATTTTTATATACTCATTTTCTGTTTAGGATGATATGGCAGGAGCTGTTGGTGGAGCTGAAGTAGACAGAAATAATGTTGATGATGTGAGTAATGATTCAGTAAAATGTCCAGTACAGTATATGCATAACTTAATGTTTGTTACTTGTATTAATTTATCCTGTTTGTTTTATGTATGTTTGTTTGCTTTTTTAATTACCAGGTCTCAGAACGCTGGAGTTTGGAGCAGGATCAAGTAAATGATAGCGAGAAGGAAAGAGTGAGGGAACAAGGTCTTGACCAAGTTCCTACTAGACTCGCCTGTGATAGTGATCGTGATCAAGAAAATGGAGAAAAGCACAGGTCACATCACTTGGCTATGCCTCCACTTGGTATGTTGTAATTATGTAGGTGTCTAACCTGTACAGAATTTAAAAGTAAATTAGAGTCAATTCATATGTTGTGTTTTTAGATTCATCTACTTGAGGCTGTCAAACTTGGAATATAGTGCCTTCCATATTCAGAGTGTGATTTGATTTAACCCCGTAAAGTGAATAGCAGTGAAGCAGCAGGATTTCAAATCAGCCTTTGTCAGAATTCATATGTATACCCTTTCCTTCTAAAACTGGCTGGGAGTTAAGTTTCTTGATCTGATCATTCATGTATGTATGCTATAGGTAATTTCTTACTTCTTGTCACTACAGTGTAGTAGGACACTTGCCATCTTTAGTCATTTGTTTTTTAATGTTTTGTAAAACTAATTTTTTTCTAATGAATTACTGTCGTCCCAATTCTAGACTAGGCACAATATGGTGCTCCACTGTTTTACAATCTTTCTTTTTTTTTTTTTTAACTTTTTGACAGATTGTTTAGAACAAGGTGTTTTGTAATAAAAAGTAATAACAGTTGTTTATTTTTGCATTACTTTTGTTTATTTTCAAAACTTACACTTCAGTCTATAAAATTCCAACAAATTCCACACATTAGTCCATTATCCAATGCTGCAATTAATGCTTTAACATCATTTTAAATATGGTGAACATTCATTACAGTGCAGTGACAGTCTTACAGTTCCATAAGAGTTCTGATACAAATTTTCAAATTTTGGAGAAAGAAAAAAAACAAAACAACAACAAAAACATACTTGGAAACTTAGCATATTTTTATCATTTGTGTTTGGTCTAACATACAGATTAGTAGTACCGATAACTCACAGCCTTTTTCAACAACAACTAAAAAAATATTCAATATTTCGATAAACACAATATATGAAAATACAGATTTCTTGGGAGATAATCCCATTACTAAAATTATGTGACAGATTTTTCACACTTATCATCTTGGATGTCTTACTAACTAATTTGTAAAAAATATCAGGTACAATGTTATACAATAAAAACCTCTGAAGATCCAGTAGGTAAGGGTAGCTTTACTATGTGGTGTGCTCCATCACTGGTCAAATAAAACAAATAAATTTTGAGTGGTATCTTTCTGATAAATAGAAGATTACAGCCTTGCTGAGCCACCTAGAATGACAATACTGAAAGAAAGCTCCAAATTGTAGTGAACTTTGCTGATAGGTAGTAATTCACAGTACAATGAAGAAAAACTATAGAAGGTTGTCTAATCATGGAAATCCAATCAACATTAACCAGTACACACAAAATCAGATCTGGTGCTGTGGTCAAAATGACAATTGTTTTTAATGATATGGGTTTGAAAATGAAATGACTTATTTACGAGCGATTCTTGTTTTCAGCAATAGCACATCTATTTCAATTTTAATAGCTGAGTTTTTTGGACACCTGCAGAGAAGAGAGGGAAAAAACAATTTTAAGTTAAACATGAACTTTTAAACTTATGCATTGTTTCATGTCTAGAAGAATCAAACTTACTTGTTCATAGACTGTCCATGTTGTAGCAGCCATTAAAGATCTTCTTAAAATTCTAGGTGATAAACCTTTGAAGAATCCCAAGAGACCATATTTCTGAAAGGAAAATTGAATACTACATTTAGTATTTTGAAAATAGGAATAAATAAATAATAAAGACCTTCATAAACAATCCATACCTGGTAGATATAAAATATGACATCATGTAAGGATGCAAATGACTTGGGATAAAGTTGCATTTTAGTTTTGATAACATCAGCAGGTTGAGTAGCAGCTGAAGCTAGTAACCCAGCAATAATACCACAACTATAATTTACAATAGGGTGTTTTTCAACATGTCCCCCTGAGAATACAAACAAAATTATAAGGATTAGTAAACTAGTTTTACAATTGATTTGAATCTTTGCAGCATGATAATCTGGCCACATACCATGTGTAGCTATTGTTTTTGCTTGAGTGTAAAACATAAGGTAGATTCCAGAGAAGGGTGCATCTCTGAGCAATGTAGGAACCAGACCACATGTTAGACCTCGAATGCCTTCGGTATGGTAGATACTTCTGACAGCATGGACCATACTGTTGTATGCATACACACCACTCTGAGAACAAGAAACAGGTAAGTAACTGGTAAGAGACAGTTTTCTGCAGTAAGTTAAGGAGGTACCATAAAACAAAGAACATACCTCATAACGTGTCTTGACAACTGTTATTGGTATCAAGCAAACTCCACTAAAAGATCGTGCTACAATGCCAAGAGCAACTGCTTGCAGTGGTCCTGGTTGTCCATCAATAAACTCACTTGACAAAAAATTTAGAGAGGAAAAATAGAGCCCAACACCAGGTACACATCTTGCAATTGACTGAAAAAATAATTGAAAACAGTGAATAAGAAGGAGAAAAGCTCCCATTGAAAACCATAGATCTGAAAATTGTGTTTTTACTTACTGGAGTTACACCTCGCCACAAGCCACTTAGCTGTTCCTTTTGTAGTATATGACCCATACACGATATAACTGAGCCTGGCCTTAACAGTGTAGAACTCCCTCCAGCCAAACTGGGAACAAAATAAGATGTCAGCGAAATCTATATATTAAACAGAATGCTCTGTTGCAAAAGTTTGTGTGAAACTTGGTAGATTGTTGATTACTTACTTTGTGGCAATAGGCACACTGGTTTGTAATCTTGTCTTAACAAGATCTAATGGCTGGAATAAGATAGCTGAACAGGTACCCGAACATGATCCGGCAATAAACGCCTTTAAGGTAGACTGTAACCATAGGTAAATTTAAATTAATTTCCATTTAAAGAGGAAATATGCTAAGGAACAGTTTCAAATATTTATAGTTTAAACGGAAGGTAATTTTACTTACATTTGATGAATCCATATTGATCAGCCAAAAGGTCTTTAAAGTGATTTCACCTAAGAATGCATGAAGGTCACAAGTGACCAAACAAGGTGGGCTGCACTGTACTATGTAAGGTGGTGGAACACTCGAGGTTGTCAACCATGCGGTCAAAATGTTTTGAGGGTTTATAGATTAAAACACACGGCGTTAAACTCCTAGCGAGTCTTCGAAACTTTTCTTCAGATGCGGCAGTGATAGGCGTAGCAGAAAGGCCCTCTAGCAGAAGGATCTTCTAGGAGGCGGAAGGTTAGGAGTGCCCCAGAGAGGCTCGTTCGACAGTTCTGATGACACCACTTTTATCCAAGAGAAGGAGAGGCGCGAGACATGTGGTCGCGACGGCAGCCACCCAAGGAGTGTCTTCAGAGATCGCTAGATTATCAGCATCCCTACTGAATCCGCAACCCGCCGCCAGCTGTGTGTCGTGTCGTCTGCACCGAGGCGTTGTTGTCGTCGTGTTTGCTCTCGAAGGTACGCGGGAGGGGGAAGGGAAAAGTAGAGGAGGGGGGGGGGTGACGCGCTAGGCATGTTGTTTAGTTCGCCGTTCGCCGGGGGGCCACTACACTACGTTCCGCACGTGATGGAGGTAAACAAACGCCGGGGCCCTGTTTTCAACAATTATTCAAATGCAACGATCCATTCGACGAATAATAATGAGCGCTAGTTGGCCCTGCTGTACACGTTTGTCAGCTCGAGCTGATATAGGTTCCGAGCTTTGCACCACCTACCTTACGTCACTTGTTGATCCGTGGTTGTCCTATGCGTTCCCGGAAAGTCTTCCACGTCCACACCACGATGTTCTTTTCCTGCAGATACCTTTCAAGTTCTTTACCCAACTTTTTGTTGTTGCTTTTTCATGGTCCATAAGGGAGAGAGGCAGGGCGATGTTTACTCGTAAGGATGGGCTGTTTTGTAGACTTTGGGGTCGGTTCAGCGGGCCATGGTCAACCTCGGCGGATGCACCAGATTTTTGTCCTTTAGTATAAGTATACATAGCACAGATGACCGCCATACGTGTTATTTTGTCACTCCCACAGCCGATTCCGAGATGTGCCTCTGCTGACCCCCCAGCCAAGTTCGCAGGGGGCCGTCCTCTGGAGGCCAGCGGGGGCATGCGGAGTGCACGTGCTCTGTGGGGGGGGCTGGCGCTTGAGCTTTTGAGCTTGAGATAACCCCCCGGCGGCACCCGGTGGCACCCCCCGCAGAGAGGCGAGGCTCGACCCGATGCACTTATCGCATCGCCTCCGTTTGACGATGACCGCCGCGAGAGGAGAAAATAATGATGGAAAAACAAACAGATGTGAGTAAAGTTTGCCGTTCTAAACGAGGGGCGCAGATAAGGCGCGCGGGATCCTGCTGATCCAGAAAGTATCAACTCTTTTCTTGGGATGACACAACCGATGTGTTGTTATTACTCATGTGGGTTTCCGAACTATTATTACAGATCCATTCTGATGCGCGGGCGGCGCCGCGTCTTCCGATGATGGTCCATTGTGTCCGAGTGTGTCAACTGTCGTCAGCTGTCGTCAACGCGGCCGACCTTTAGAAAAACCGGAGGATGTTTGGCACTGTTGATCGGCTGCTCTGCGCGGGGTGAGTTGTTGAGCAAGAGAGGCGATGGTGGTGGTGGTGCGTTCGCAAAACAAACAGTGCAGAACTTGTTGGAGGGTTCTCATCATATCGTCGAGCCGAACAAGAGTTGGTTTGGTTATGACACAAGCCGCGGCCTCAGCTGCACTTTTGCGATCGGGGCAGAGACTTTGTTTGACACAGGCAACACATAGTTGTTGGGGAGGCGGAGGCGGGCGGCCGAGGGGGATGAGGGGGCAGTGTACCCGAACCAAATATAGTATGTTTGCCCTGGTCACTCTCGACCCGAGGTGAAGGGACGGGGCGCGGGCCGCATGGCAACGCAGATACGATACGGCCCCGCGGCCCAGCGGCGGCGGCCCGCCCCCTGCAGAGCGCTGCTGCTGCAGCGGTGCCGGGGGAGTGCCCCAGGTCACGGCCCTGGCGATGACACACCGACCCCTACCCCGCCCACGCGCGTCGCCTCTCATTGTGCTTATTTTTCGGTCCCCCCTTGTTTTCTTTATTTTAGCTGCAACATGTGTGTGTATAAATATAGTTCGCATTCCTCTTGTTTCCGACCGAGATATGGGGGGGCTCTGTTTCGCACCGGTAGACACTGGCTGGCCGGTGGAGACTTGCTGTGTTCATTGGCGCTCGCTTGCCCGTCGTGGTCCCCGGCCGTGTTTAGTTCGCGAGGGCCCAAGGGGTCGTACCCCCATACCGCGTGACTTTTAGGGTGGGATACAAATATTATGAGGCCCCGAGGGGTCGTCAACTCTCCTTGGCCGTGTACGGAGGAATATTGAATATTACAAATAATAATGGTAATATTGAGCCAATTTTCAAGCTGTGACGTCATAATACTAGAAAAATTTGTAATATCGAGGTAGTATTACCAGTAATATGACTAATATTGGTGTAACATTTGAGGTAATATCAGTCCGTGTACGGAGGAATATCGAAGTTGACGACCCCTCGTGAGGCCCTAAAAGGATCAGGAACGTCAGTCGAGTCCATTGACACCGTAATATTTTTACCCCGGGGGTACAAATATAATGGGGTCTCTATGGACTCCAATGATGTTCCTGATCCTTCTTGGACCCCATATAATATTTGTATCCCCCCTAAAAGTCACGTGGTATGGGTACGACCCCTATCGCGAACTCCCTTACTGAGTCCAGCGTGGCGCCCCACTGAACGCCGTGGTCTGTGGAGGAGCACGACAGTTTGCGCCCTCGTCGTCAAAAGTGAGGCCAGATCCCCTTTTTTCGGCGCGCGTGTGTCTGTAGAGGGGGGGAGGGGCTGCTGAGAGCTTCGCCCTCACTCCTCTCCGCATGCCCATGCTAGGCCATGACCGGGGTCATCTCTGGAAGTGCGTCGCCCCCTGACCGACCGTGCGTTACATGACGGCCTGGGCCGTCCCCAATGCAGCCAGATAAGGGTACGCAAAATTTCTCACGTATAGTCACAGGTGCACTAGCCTGCCTAGTAGGCAACACCTCACCTCGACAAGTTGTATGGATGTATGAATAGTTGTTATGGTAAAATTAATGCTCAAAAGTACAGATGTAGGATTTTAATTTTTTGTTTTCTCAACCGTTCTCAACGGCATTCTACTTGCGTTCATGAGGTTCACGAACATTATTTAACGTTATACTTTGGCTGGAGTCCACTTCCCCTTGAATTAACTTTCATTCGGCATGTCGCTTTCGAAGCGAATCTAATCTAGTCTCGTATGGGTTTGTCCGGGTCTGTCGTAATCACAACCGCAGGGGATCGTCATCCACCCACATCCTCTGACCGCCGTGAAAAATATCGTCGTCAACTTACAACATAATTTATAATTAATATTTTCCAAAAAATGTTGTACATTTGTGACACCCCAATTTTGCTCGTCGATGAATTCCAAGGCGATGCGTAATTTTACCATCTTGAATTGTAATTTTAGGACACGCGACACGCTTTGTGGAAAATTTTCCCATTAAACCTACAACTATTTTTCACAGTGACCGCAGCTTCCCACAGCGCCAGTTACTCCCTTATGCTCCACGCGCGACACGGAAACAAATTGAAGTTGGACATAATTGGGAGATGCGAGAGATCGCCTAGGGGAGCCGCAATCAGGGCGCGCGCTGGCGTTTTCGTCCTTTTTTTCACGCTCGTTTCGGGTCTATTGGAATACCCCATTCGCCCGAATGGCGCTTCAACTGCTTCGGCTCGCGGCTTCGGGACCGTGTGGTGCATGGGCGGCAGTGGCTGTTATCGCAGACTGGCCGAGCTAAAGGCCGAGCCGGCGATGACCACCCGGGAGGCCACCACCACGACGGTGGCCGCGGTCGGAGACACGGACCCCCAGCGGAGCGGGATCGTACGAGCCGGCCCTTATCACCCATGTGAAGTGAACCGCCTGACCCGGCCCCCCGAGCTGACCTCTTGACCCCAGCGCCGCATGCGACAGCCGCGCCAGTAGTCCCCCCCGCCGGCGCGCCCGCGTGCGCGCGCACCGAAAAAATGAAATGGAAAAAAACGAATTGTAATAATGAGAGGGAGGAGATGAAAGTCGTTGCGAAAACGCGCCAACTGATCTGCTATCTGGAAGAAAGTTTACAGTACAGTGTCAGCTCGCTGTGTGTGTCTTTGATAACGGCTGCTATGGGCGCCCACGCGGGCGGGGCGGGGGGCGGAGGCTGCGCGCGCGCCGGGCGGCCAGGCCGCCCATGGCGCCCCGACGCGCGATGGGCTGCCTACCCGCGCGTCCGCAGGCGCCTGGGTGCGGCCCGCAGCGTCTCAGTTCTCTCTCCTCTCTCTCAAACTTTCATCCTCTTTTCTTTTTCGGCCTAACTTGTAAAATTTTATCCCACAATACATGTGTGGTCACGTGGGATTCAACATGTTAAAAGTGGTGCTCTTCTTTTTGTCGCCGATCTCCGGGTACAAAGTCGCTGCGCCAGCACTTGCCGAAAAAACAAAACAAAAAACACTTTACGTATTAACTTTTCTTCTCACTTTGGACAGAGAGCTTTCCGATTGGCTGAGAGGGAGCGATTTATCCTGTACGCCGTAAACACCAATAATTGAGAAACTGTCATGCGTATAGGGCGAATGGGACGTAAAATGAATGGGGATCCACATATGTGTGGCAGTAATCACAACCAACAAAACTATGAGGTTTCAACCCGGCATTCGCGAGTTGTGGAGCACGGACGAGTGCAGACTCTGAAGCGCTACGGCAACAGCGCTTCTGTCGAGGTTCTCTTATTTCTTGTGTTGATGAATGCAAGACTAGAATGTGGACGGTTGGATGTATGGATGGATGGCTGGCTGGATGGATGGATGACCTGACGGAGCAATGACAAGCCGAGGCATCCAATCCGCTGCCTCGGGACAGGACTCAGGCTTGTCAAACGGCGAATAAATGAATGTCCCTTCCCCCTCCACCGCCAACCCCTTCCCTTCTTGATGCGGTGCTACCGCCGGCCGTACCGGACATAGATGCGGTACAGGCGGACGGGCCGAGCCGAGCCGAGCGCCGCGCCGCGTCGGGTGAGGTGAGTTCGGAGCGGAACCGAAACCGGTCTGTCTGACACACTGCCATGATTTCCTTACACACACACTCTCGCACGCACACACACTCACGCACGCACACACCTGCGCCGCCGGCACGCACACTGGCGCACATGCACATGCGCGCGTCTGTGCGTCGCTGCCGTGTGTACCTGCATTTTGCTACGTCTTGTTATATATTTATCTGGTGCTTGGTGTAAAGTGAAGCCTCTTGCCGTCGCGTTGCAGTTTCGTGCCGCCTCTTAAATAAATTCGGTTCGATATGAAACTCGTGAAGACTTTATTCTCTGGCGGCGCAGCCCTCGGGCCGCAGGGCAGGCAGGGGCAGGGCCGCGCCGCGCGGCCCAGCAGCCTGGCCGGCGGATCGCCAAAGTCACTAAATTGCCTTTGGTCCGGACCGGGACCACCCATCCGAACACGTTTTTCCTTTCCCTCGGGTCGTGGCGCAGCCTGGCGTGGCGGGGCGCTTCACACACACCCGGCTCTTATTAGCTCAACTCACAGCTCCAGTTTCTCTCCAGCGGCTGGCTTAGGTGCCCGGATCACCGACACTGGCCGACGGGCTGGGCTGGTTAAAACTTATTTTCACTTAATTTTTCAATAGTTGGGTCGCTCATACTTGGAGGAGAAAAGGGGGGTGGGAAGAGAAAAGAACTTAAAGGATCTCGTGTTTCTGTTGATTAATGGTTCAAGGTTCTGTCACGTTGTTGTCCTCAAGGACCGGCCGAAGTGGCTGCTGCTCTCCTTGTCCGGGGAAACGGTTCCAGTCTCCCTTTAAATTAATGGGAACGGCCCTTTCTCTGGAGGTTTTTTTATGTCACTTTTTTCAGAAGATTCAGTGTGTATCTCTCTCTGTCTCTCTCTTGCGCGCGTGCTCTCGTCACTACATTCACCCTCTTTGTCTATCTCCTCTCACCTATGCGATGACAACTGCCATCTTTTACTGCCTTTCCTCCGATACACTGGAAAAGTGAGTGGGTCTTGAACGCGACGTACACCTCGCGACCTCCCGGGTCAGAGCGTTTGAACTTTCGATTCCCATTGTCAAACAGTACGGCGCTTTAACCCAACCCAAAGTGGTAATCTCAAAACCCACGAAGTCTGCGCTCCAAGGTTTTGTCAGTTGAAGGAGTAAGCTTAAAGGGCAGGGTTTCTTCGCGTGCATGGATATTATCAGTATTCACTATTTCCTGCCTGTGCCAAGTATCCAGGACCTGCTGCATAGCTGCACACTAGATACGTGCAAAGAGCGAGCTGGAAGCTGGATCCCTTCTTCGACAAGGTAAAGAGGCATTCAGCTCGTGTAGCTCGCTCTGTGTGCAGGTCTCTACTACTGCACACACTCGCTGGAGTTCTATGTTCACCCGCACGAGTTTGTCAGCAACACGGGCGTGTCGGACGACCACGTAGAGGTTCCTGACGGTGCACACGCTGAGCGTGGCGGTGGCAGCGGCGGTGGGGAAGCAGGGGGGTTCGACTGGTAGTGAGTGGCCCGCTTGCAGTGGTAATTAAGACTCATTCCAAATGATGCAGCGGTGGCAATATAAAGGTGCAGGGGGGGAGAGGGGGTGGGGGGTGTGCACCACCCGGGCCGCACCCGAGGCCGCACCCGGGGCCCTCCTGCTGGCAATTAGATTTGACCGCGCCAAACCGCTGGTCGGCCGCGCCGCGCCACGCCCCGCTGCACCGCGACACATGCAGCGGCGAGAGAGAAAGCGGGCCGCGCCGGGCTCATATCATGACTATT